>NW_020187532.1:1127239-1139726 GCF_900000015.1 Plasmopara halstedii | reverse complement strand
CATCGTCTACGGTAGACACACCCTGGATCAGGGTCGACGCCCGGCGTCTTGCAGCCAGGTATCCAAGCAAGACGCATGCCAGGGTAAACGATTTTATTAAGTAATGATTTTGATAGGGTATAAATTACCGCATTGACCATATTGAAAGCACCAGAAGATATGTGCTGATATTTTGTTGAGAAGGACATTTAATCATGCTCGTTAAGTATTTTACAAGATCTGGTGCTACGCATCCCAGGCGGAAAGATGGGACGCCGGCAAACTAGAGTAAGTGATAGATTTTGACAGCCCAGTTCGACCGTCAAGATGGGTGGGTAGTCAACATCCTGATAACTCAACATTCAGTGATATAGCAACCATCACAAGCGACAGCACAGCAAAGGTTGCAGGTATGATGGCGATAAGGCCATTAGATGGCTCAGACTTTACGTGACTAACCAACGCTACGCTCATGGGGCCTACAATAGTGCTATACCAGAAAAAAATGACTCGGTCAAACTTGATGAAGGGATAGTGCTACATAGAAATATTGTGAAATTTACAATGTTTCACAGCCTCGCGATCAATCTCGGCATGCAATGTATGCATTGTGTCGTGATCCACGTGCTCAGAGTCTCTCTGATTACAGTTAAAGCAAACATCAAATACTGGACCTCTTTTGTACTTCGGTACAAGATAAAACCTCGTTATCACCAACGTTATAGCTTTTAAGTTGGCGAGCAGCTATTGAAGCGTATACAGATAAACACAGCTAGCAAATATCCAAGTTTAGCAGGATGACCATGGCTGACTTTACGCGTCGACTTTAACATGTGTAGCGATACAGAATATGATGTTATGTTATCGGTCGGGAACAAGGCTCCCATTCGTTTCTGGGACCTGTCAGCATGGAAAGGGTGGTAAGGTAATGTTATGCTTGCTTGCACTTCTCAAATACCTGGTCGAGCGTTACGCAAACGGTAATGATCTCCTTATCGGGTAAGCTATAGTTGCGAAACGATATTGAAAAACCTGTATATAAATGTAAACGACAGCCACAACGGATAAGAAGCAAGGCGAGTTGATCGTGATTTATCTTCAAGTTAGTGCTCTTGTTCGTTTTGGTATGGCGGTTACTACTAACGGAGTTCACGGGAGTTCAACAGATTACTGCGTATGATACCAGCTGGATCAGCTATTGCTGAAATGATTTTTGGTTCAAAATAAGTCGGAACATAATGATGCCCAAGCGTCACATTCACAGCGGCAACGGCTACAACAAATTCAACAGAGATGTGTATTGGTGTGGCGATGAGTCATAAGTTGTGCTGGTATTCCGTTTTTGAATATGTCTACAATAGGGAATAGGTCTCAAATGAAACGAGAGGCAAGCTGCAGCTCCGAACACGTTAACTGCATTTTCGTTGAGTAATGGAATGTTCGCTGGACCTCATAACTATGACCTTTGAGATCGTTGGTGTGCTCAGCGAATGTGGGGGTGTGGCGACATACCGTCGCACTAGGAACAATGTGCTGTGTACTTTGAGCTTTGCAAGCGACCTGATGTGACGGGTTTCTCGAGGTCACCCTAGTAAATTGAGCTCATGAAAATGCCCGAATCTCAAGTGTTAGAATTCCGAAAAGGACTTTCCGCCATGGTTCTTCAGCAAACACTCGTGTAGACTACGAGGTGAGTCAACGTAAACGCAGAAGTAGTGGCGTCGATGCTTAAAATTTACGAAAATCTGGAATCAACGATAAGCAACTAATCATGTCATGTCCTTATTCTGTGTAAACACAGCCATCCAACTCAAGTGTTAGACCTTAAAGATAAATTTTAAGAATTTGATGTAGGGAAATTATGTGACTGATGACAAATTACATAGATTAGACTTATGAATTCAACAATTTACCTATGTTGGCTACAACTGAAGTGTCTAACCCTATGGTGTGGCATGCATTATGTGGTTCTGGAATTTAAGGAATATTTCAAACGGTGACACACTTTGAAAATTCGACCAGAACGTAACACGTCTTGTATAAAACTCCATTGATCAATTCATCCAACGTAGAGTACACATTTTTTTACCGACTGTAGCCAACTGTAGGCAAGGCGACGTTTGAGGAGGGACGAACAGGGTTAAGTTTGACCAGAAGAGATGCATGCACCCTAGTAGAATAGTCTATGCCACTCTGCTAGTAGCCACTCTGAATGAGTTAAATGGGATTGATATATGGGTACATACATTCTCGGTTAGCGAGATGGGTCGAATGCAATGGCAGATCGAACAGCATGATAGGCACTGAGCTGTTTACGACTTGATTTTGCTCCAGCTTGGCAGTTTATGTGCTCCAAGTTTTACACGTCACATGTCAGTCTCTAGCCCTCCGAGCAACGTTGACGAACCATTTGCAGCCAGTCTGAATCCTCACACACACGAGCTTTCGAAACAAACCACCTCGACTGATCACTCGAGCGCTCTTCCAGTGCTGGAAAGCAATGAGCTTGATGTCACTCGCTTGCCAGTCTCTTCTCCTCCAAGCTCGATACATCGGCTGTCGCGTCCATTGCCTGGAGCTTTGTGAGTCCTTTGTCTTGCCCGTACTCTAGATGCGAGCGGCACACTAAATATGGCCAGATTTGCCATATCTCAAGCTGGCTACATTTGGTAAAATAGTTTGTAGTTTACGTTGGATGAATTGATCACTGGTGTATTATACAAAACCTGTCACGTTCTGGTCAATTTTTTTAAGTGATTCATCTTTTGGAATATTCCCTAGAATTTGTTATAGTTCCAAAACGGTTCGAAAACTTTTCTCGATGCAGCCATACCTCTCTGATTGAGCCCTCATAGGCGACAAGTCGCCCTTTATCTGACTCTCGAACTCCCGAGGCATGCGATACTGAATGCGAGCACCTGCATCTACACAAAGCGCTTGCTGACACTGGATGAGAATCTTCAGGTGTACTTGAGAGTTCAACGCCACTCCTCGTACGAAAGACGCCGAAATGATTGAGTGGACATGGTTGACGTACAAAAAAGTGTAAGTTTTAGCTTCTCTCGACACGTTCGGAGCGACCAGTCGATATACTTTTGAAGCGCGAATGTTATGACCACCCGTATTATCTCATGAAACTCCGGGATTGCAGAGATAGCTAGTTTAACTTCTCACCAACATTACGACACAACAATGAACTTCATTGACATTCTGCTATTTCGCGTAGCATATAAAACGATATTAGAAAATACTGATCAGCTTTGCTGAGCAATACATAAAGAATAAGCTACATTCTTTCGCCGAATGGTTTGCACGGTAAAAAAAGGTAACACGCATGATGTGGAAGTTTGTTTAGCGCATTATATGGTAGTAGAGTACTGATCACCACAAAACATACATTATTTAGTATTCTGACGAGAGTGCGTTTTTCTCTATTAGCGCCCAGCCAAAATTACAGTATGCAGAAATGTGACAAAACTTGCACTACAATCGCGTTCTGTTGCAATGCAGCTGGCGCAGGTCTGCTACTTTTTGGGCAGACGCAAAATCTGTACTTGTATTTTTTCAAGATTTGTTGTTAAACTTAGCCATAATATTGTGGCAGAATTATTAGGATGTATAATTGTGCTTAATTTTCACCGAGGGTGCCGTAGTGTCAAATTTACATATAATCTGCACAATTATCAATTTATTAAAATGTGAGAGTTTATTTCTATATTCAAGTTGCTAATGTGAGTTTTGGTTATTCCCACGAAAGGGCAGGGTGTGCAAGAAGAAAGCTTTATCATCACTGACATTGTTATTTTTTGTCGTCTCAGGACACTCCACATTGTCAAGCGCCACCTTATCCTTCGCACAGTCAGTCGGCTCGGTATCGCTCTCGGGTTTGGCTGAGCTGGCGGCAGAAGACGTCATTGTGAGCGACAGTGAGCGGCGTAGTGTGTGTGCGTTGCGTCGTAAAAATGAGATGGGTTGCTTTGCGGCCGCAAACGAGATTGAGTGTGTACTCGGAGTTTTTTGTACAAAATGCTTAGCAATGAGCTGCTCAAGCTGCACTCGTGCTTCGCTGGCGACTGCGTTGTTTTCGGGTGAGGTGGCCACAGGATCACGCCAGTAGTAGCGTTGCCATGAAAACAGCGCTTTTCCCCACTTCTGTCGATCATCACCGCTGCAGGCGCTGAACTCGGTGCGCTCTGCACTGCCTAGCGTGTAGGACCTATCTTTGACAAAAACTGTGCGGGTTTCAAGGTAAAAACTATTTGGAACGCCATCGGCGCGCTTCTGAGCTTTCACAGTGATCTTGCAACCTGAGAGCCGCACTTCGCCCAAGCATTTCGTGCAATCGGCCGATGCGTACTGGCGCAAGAAACCATCCTCAAGTGACAAATATCGCACAACAGGTTGGCTGTGCTTGTCGTGCACAATGAGGTAACCTTGGCGAGTCATGGTCAAAGATGCCTGTTTTAATGAGATCGGCGAATCGACGAGTGGGTGTTCTCAGACGACTCTAAATGGTTTTATATGTGCTTTGAAAGTCTCAGGGGCGGTTTTGCTGCTTGCCAGAAATAGAAGCAATGCGGACGTCTATCTGCAGCAGCGACCTTTGAGTATCTTAAGCAATAGTGGCGGAGAGGATCATCATTTGGATGCAATATGCGGTGGAAGCGTAACTGGACAGCAAAGAACTTGTATTTCACATGATTGTACCTCTACATACACAAAATACATAGAGCAGATGGTTTTGACAACAAGACGAAAGTGCGGTAAGCTAAAACAGCCGCAAAGATTGAACATAAACCTCCGAGTCCTAACAAGACGAAAATGAGCAAATTTGATGCTTAAAAGTATTTGTGTCTGAGAAAATGGCGTTTGCCACTTGTCGTCCTTAAAAGCTAATACGAAAACTCGAATTTGCCTGAGGTGCATTCTTGATTATTATGCGGCACTTCCTAATTTCTCATCCAGCTGCAAGTGATATAGGATAATCTATACATCTTGCAAATACGCGACATTTGAGATTGTAGTGACTTATCTTCTAAGGAAACAAAAAAAAGGTTACGGTTTATTCCCGAAAGAATCAGGTTCAAAAGTCAAACGTTCGGAGAAGATATGGCTAGACTGAAGACGCAGCGTTTGCTGAAATTCCGAGCTGTCGAACCAATTGACGTTTAGACTGTGTCGTACTTGGTGGTCAGTAAAGACTTACGACTGCTGGTGGACTTTCGTCGTCCGAATTGCCATATTTTCTCCTTAAAATTCGAAAATACTGCCACGTGTAGGGTAAGTTGAAAATACAAGCAATTATTCACCCACTATTTGGACAATTTTAATTGGAACGCTAACCGATTATCTCAACTTCGCCAAACGAAAACGAACTTCATAAGCGGCTTTGTAGCTTTATTGACTGTATGTCTCGGTGACATCTCGACTTTTCAATTAGTTGGTAGACGTGGCAGCATTTCGGGAAGTTTGACTTGTCAGTTGCTTTGGTATGCAATTTGTTGTGGGTCGAAACCGCCCGATACTCATAAGAAATCACCGGCTGATGGGAAAGCAAACGCCGAAGCAAACCACAAAAATGAAAGCAAAAGAAGGTAACCGCAATCAGACCCACATCGCAAAGTTGGTGTTGCTGTTGCATGTGCTAGTTACTTCGCACTTGATCTTCAATGTAAACCTGATAACTAATTGAAAATGAGACGGACAACACCACATGTATCACCTGCGAACACTATTATCACGGCAACTTCATCAACATTATTGCGATCTCGAACGAAAAAAGTTCTACCACTGGATCTCCGAATAGGTGAAAACGCATAATCCTCTTTGACTTCTCGCATTCATTGTCTTGCATGGCAGAACTAAATCTAGACAGCTCAAGTTTCCGAAGTTTTTCTTTTTCTCCACATTGATGTTTAATTTTCTTGACATATAGATTATACAAAGTTTACTAGATTAACAGAAAAATAACTCACTGCGTCGTACTTGAGTAATTGTGCGACATGCATATTTGCTTCAGACCGACACAGATCGAGCCAATAAAGCCAAGCGCTGCTGTAGATGAGTCTCGAGACGACGCTGTGAGATCTGTGCGTGAGCTTGGTCCAGTTCTAACGTGAGTTTCCATCGATCCAGCAATTCCAGCTTCTCAATCACGAGCTTATGAGTCATGACCATTGTAGTCTCACACGCCGGAAGCCTTCTGGCAGCTTCTTGAGCAAGCGCACTGCGCGGGTTAAAGTTAGTCTGTGCGCGACGCACAAAATCGCTTACTACTTGATGAAACTTTGGAAGGCGCAGCTTTTGCAGCTCCGAAGCAAATTGCCTATAACGGCGGCGGGCCTCAGGCTGAATGCCAATGACTGCAGCCTGCATGAGTTGACCAGCTTCCACCGTAAAAGCATACGGGCCGTTGGCAAATTCTCTCACAGAACCTGAGTACTGGGATGATACCACAGTAGTCATGGCCATGCGCAGCAGCTGCAAAGCCTGGTAGTAAAGAGCTGCAGCGCGATCAACCTGTTTTTTGATGGACTTGCATGATTGCACCTCGGATGAATACATGGCTACATTTGTATGCATCTGCAGTGCATCAGGAAGACGAAGTGTTCTGACCAAAACACCTAAAAGCCTTTGCTTTTCTCTTTCAAGCTGCTCAAGACGGTCCACGATATCTGTGTTTTTATCATTCGTAGCACATAAGTCTCCGAGCTGTGCACAAGTAACGCTTTGCTCCACTTGATTTTCGTGTTCAGACTGACTACAAACACTTTGATACCCAGGTTTCTCCTTGAGTTCGTCGGTCTCGTTTTCCTGATGTTCAGCAGATCCCGTTGCAATGGCTAGGTACTCCTTAAGCGCACTGCGATCCTGCTGGGCCTCAAACTGCTTATTTATGTGGTTTCGAACTTCACGTATGCGAAAGGATTGGTGCCTTGTTTGACCAAGATTTGCCTGCTTTAATGCAAGCTCTGACCCGACTTCGGCCACGACTTTCGCCTCCAAAGAGGGTAAGTCCAGATTTTGGATACGCCTGAGACTATCGACTTCATTACTGACCTCTTCAAAGCGACGGAAAATCCCGCGGTCTACGGCTTTCTGCATCCATAAGCTCGATTTTCCCAGAATCTGTTCGTTGACGGTCGGAAAGCTGTGAGTACGAGCACGCGTGATTGCTGCAGCATTCTTGAAAGGGTTTACACTGGCTGTTGTTGGACGCGGGGGAAGACTCATTGACGGCTTAATACAGCAAGAAGGATTCAAGGATGGTGGGGACTCATCTTGTGGTTGAAGGGACGGTACTACGCTCGGCGGCATCACACACTGAGAGAGCTTCAGACACAGGACCTTCAGGCAGCAACCAATGCGAAACTAGCCAGCCTGCAAAGGCCCTGCGACATTCACTCTCACCTCATAAGCGAAATTTGTGGTGGGCGGGTGGGTTTTGTGACGGGTCGGACCGAAAGACCTATTAGTAATTGCAAAGACGTAAAGTTCTTGTCTCCGGAAATTTCATATTTGACATTTAACGTGGAGGCAACTTTTGCAACATTTAGGCTGAAAATCAAGATTATTTACCATCAGTCAGTCTTTACAAGCTGATATAAAGCTAACTTCAGACTACCCCGTTACAATAGCATGAGTCAAGGCACCTAGCACATAAGAAAAAGGCTTTTGCCTCGTAGAGTCGCGTAAACAACGACAGGAAGATGAGTTTTACGTAACCCTAAAATATGAAAGAACCACTGTTAAAAATCAAAAGAGTGGTATGTTTCAAATTGCATGTGATTAGCTACCTTAGATATGAGATTAATCAATCCATCCCTCGGCTTTGTTGCTACGCTGCAAAACCAAAGATATAGCTACAACGGGTTTGCTGTGCATCTTGTACAGTTTTTTTATTTGAACAGTCCACGTGAATACTTCCGTAAGTTCCACCCAGGAGCATAGCCGCGCGCTTTATAAGTCATTAAGAGCTTTGCTTGCTCTCTTTTCAGGAGTGACATACGTCTACAGTCAATTATATCTTAACTAATAATAAACATATAAAATCTTTATTACTAACAATAGTACAACTATACTGATAGCTTGACGTGAGGCTAACAACGATGTACTATAGACCACCTCAGAAAAGAAACGAGATTTTGGTGAGTGCTACGTATTGGTGAGTCGAGATGTATAGAAAATGGACACAGAGGAACGAATAAAATCAGTAACACCTTTTTAAAAAGAATGGACGCTATGTATAAGCGACATCACTGTTAGAGTGGGTCGTGCTATTCCAGACGCAAGGTTGACGCCTAGTGAAGGTGTGTCACGTGTCACTATAGCACTTTTATTGCTGGTGACTTTCTCAGGATATCGTCTACCACTTTGAGTCCTTATGTCGTCGCTTAAATTGTCATGTTGCCCCATGGACGCTCAATTTAAGGGTTCGTGTTCCATTCCTACATAGGATATCGTGTTGGTGAGACTATGATCAAATTGACGGCAAGTGGTATCAGGTGCAACAGGGTCGCTGCACACCCTGAACAGAGAAATCTTTAACTCAATGAGTCAGCGGAATAGATTGGTACGTGCGCTCCACGTAGGGTGTAACGGGGTCACACAAGATAGCGGAAGAGAATCTCTTTCAGTTCTTAGGTCGCCAATTATTTTGCAAAAAAATACGGACACGGGCTTTGCAAACGTGTACGATTTTTCTGGGTGCAGATTATCGAGCTTCATGTGTTTTACCTTCAATAAATATTCGTGATCGACTCATTTGTCGGATTAACTTTAAGCGTTACTCAGTGCAACGAGGTTGTCGTGCACTTGATGGCACTAAGTGTTATTGGTCTCTATTCACTAGTATTATCACCGCACAGACGCCGAGTTCGTACGCGCCACCCAGAAACAAAACCAAGACTTCTCCTGTCATCTAAATGGCTCTCGTTTCAGCCCCTATACAGCGGGGCTGCCGTAGCTCTTTCGTTTAAAGGAAGCTTAGTTAAGGTAGGGGACCTTCGTCCTATACTTACAACAAGTACGAGTGTAGCGGATCGCAATCCACTTACTCCAGGAGAAACTACAATCTTAACCCGAGTCTAATTGATGCTTCTGTATATATGCTGTATATATCTCTTTGATCTGCGGCAAAGCCGCCTTTATCTAAATCTATGGATTTTCCCATCTATACAGGAAAACCTAATGAAACGTATAACAACTGGCTATTTGAGCCACGTACTGACATGTTGTTTATGTGTAGCCACACCTTTGTGTCATCACACCAGAGCGTTGCTACTCCCTTTTATATCTAAACAGGCCAGCTTCAGTGAAGCAAATAGCCATTTAGACTCGGTTACTGCTCGACTTTGCAACGTACAAAGCACGAAGGGGGCGTCAAGGTATAACCCAACCTATTCAGCTATTTATCAACTCCGCTTCTCTTCATGATACGGTTTATGAGGTACACGAGAAATCAAAAGGATAAATTCCTACTCACACATTTAGCTGCGACAAATAACCTTTCTGTCCTCCGAGAAATTTATTGGTTGCGGCAACGCGTCGACTTTCCCCGAGAGATTGCGTGCGATCGAATTTGACGTGACTTCCCTCTCAGATGATTTCTCCTGGCTGCACAATTGGGTTAATTGGATTGGGGTGTCTCAAACGACTTGGAACCGAAACGGTATATTCTTGGAGAAGAATTCAGATGATTGAGACGTCAATTTGTTCGTAATACAGCGCTTCACTTCTGATTGGTTCGTGGGAATAAAATCGTGATATGACTTATATATGCCTACCTCAATCCATGATGTGCTCGCATTCTAACTGGAATAATCCATGCTCACAAAGTAATTTCTGTTACGGTTGGAAACAGTCCGATTTAGCGAGGTCTTAGACTACAGACACTATATGTGTAGATAGGTTGAATACGCTTAATAAGGCTATGACCAGTATTATGGTTTCTCGTTTGTCTCTGACATCTGCATATTTCTTCTGTATATTCTAGTGTCAAAAAAAGTGCTGCGCGCTTGACGCATGATGATCAATCAAGTTGAAATCATGTTCTCGAATTCGCCCAGAGTAGCCAGGCTGATGTCAGCAAGTCAAATTGTATTGAGGACACCTGTACAAAGATTGGAGTCATCTTGTGATACTCGAAGACGTACAGGGTCTACCTCAATCAACAATACAGAATGAAGTAATGACTGTTGAGATGTGTACTAAGCTATTTAATGAGTGCTACTCCAACACAGCGAATGCTCCGTGCAAGTGCATTGAAATACACACCGTTAGTTCGTTCCGTCTGTCCATTCGTCTGCGGATAACTAGCGGTTGGTATGTCCAATATGGTGTCCAGTACTACAAGAATGAATACAGAGACTATACTGTAGAGCAAGAAACTGCTTGATTGTATCTTCACCGGTCAAAGTATTGCTAACAACAGCATACTATGCCATCTTGCTCAAACAATCCACAAAGACTACAATGCATATATTATCGAACGCGTCCTTATAAAAGACCAAAAATAAATTTTATACTTGTGGACTGCCAATATTGTGTTGGAGATGACAGATTGATTAAGAGAGCCGAAACATGTGACAAAGGTAGGTTTCATTGACACGCTTTACAAGTCTGTATATGAGTGCTTACCATGCGGTTTTATAGCGCTTGCTGGGCCGTACGTTTTGCTCTGCGAAAAACAACTTGTAAAGTAGCGTTGTACGCATCACACATTATTCTGCCCATAATGTTCGCATCACTAATTACCACCATGTACTTTGTGCTTCTATACAGCTAGTGAAGTTACAGTGCAAACGCGCTATTAGGCGTTTAGATGAAACGACATCGAACCTTATAAAGAGGTTGCTCCCCGAACTTTCACAGCGCAGCATATGCTGCGTCTAATGCATACGCTCAACGTATCGCCTCAGCGTTGCGTGACATCACCATTGTGATATGCGACATTTTGTAGTCTTTGCATCGGAAAAGCGTATCTACCACATCATTGAGCTGACCCGAGTTAACCTTATCTTATCAGTAACTTCGCAATGAAGCCGTATTATTTTTTCATACTCTTCTAGCATCAGGTTTACTCTAAACTTGACGAAAGCACGCATCATAGCAGGCAACTTCTAGTCATAAAGATAAATTTCTTTTTAGCTGCTCTAAATTAGCGCGATTAAGATGCAATGGTGCTTCAAAAAAACGCACAGCTTATGGCAAAGGCCGAAGCGTCACAGACGATATTAAACTGTAAATTTAATCTGAAAGGGCCAGAATTGGGGCACATATTAGGGATCCATCCTCATCAAAGAGATTGGTGAGGGGTGATACCATCTGAGTGTAGTATGCACTAAACTTGAGCGAGGAGTAGGCAAAGCCGCTGTTCATATTTCTTCCAGACAGTGGTACTGACCAATATAAAATGGACTAAATCTTCAGATGGTCAGCCCGCAAACTATCCTTTCAGTTAAGTATTCCCACAATGATTTCACCGGCGCTTAAGACACACTTTTCTATACCGGCACGCAGTCTATTTGAGCGCATACAAATGAACACTGTTTACAAGTGTTTTCTGTTGATATTCGCATCCGACACCTCGTGCTCTGCAAAATTTTAAGCAAATATATCATCGTAATATATGCATGATGTGGCTTTATCAGCTGTACCAATCGTCGCTGGTGCGCTGGACAATCTATTGGTCATACTTCGCCAATATAATATCATCTCGCTTGGAGAATCCATTGCAGGGAGCGGTACATTACCGTCTCTGACGAGCAATGGATGATTTAGCCATAAGCCACGCCAAGGGCACTGAACATATTGCAGCCGATCCTACTATTCTACAATAAAGTTTTTCTAGAGTCGGTGTGTCGCCAAAACGGCAATTAAACACAGATTATAATCAGCATGCACGATTGCAACTTCTGTAATAAGTCTACTGACACAGATCATCGGCACCGAGTAGAAAAATTCACGAGATTCGTTTCGAGTTTTGCATAATGATACCGTCGACGACATCAAAATGTTCTCTTACTAAGAGCCATAAAGCGTGACGTGATTTTTCGTTTCAGGAACCAAATCAATCCCTTGACGCACTTCTTAATATGGGAATGATATACGTGGTCGTCTCTCGTCAAACCGCCGTTATAAGTTCCTTCATCTACTAAATGAAGCAGTTAGCTTGTTTGATGTCCTCGATTACGGGATCATACATTTTAAAGATAGCGATGCTATCTCCTTCTTTAGTGCTTAAATAACTGACTTGGTATTCTCACTTTCTTTCATCAATTCCTCAAGGAAAACATTCGTAGCTTTTGTTGGAGTAGTGAGATACGACTAACATTTTTACGACGGACTTGGCAGCTTTAATAATGATCACTCGCCGAAAGCCCATCGATCTTTACTGCACCGCACGTTGGGCACGTCACGCGGTGCTTCTAGCTTTGTAACGCTACTGCACTATAACAAGGATGGACTATCCTTAATGCCATTAAGGCTTGCCTATTCTGCTCGTGAC
>NW_020187532.1:1123953-1125908 GCF_900000015.1 Plasmopara halstedii | reverse complement strand
AAAATTGTAAAGGATTGGTATGCGAGTCAGACTGATATTCAACGATATCAAGAGCAAAGAAGAGATTCAATGGCTTTAAAATCGCTTCGCATAACCCCAACTCTTGGCAAATTGATCTTGCGGTTTTGGAAAAGCGACCAATTTTGACTGCTATCAACATCAACTCAAGGTTGCATTTTGCGAAGGTCTTATCGAACAAGACAGCAGCAACTGTGTTAGCAGCGCTTAAAGCGTTTGTTCGTCTCCACAAAGTTGATATCATATCAAGTGATAATGGATGCGAGTTCATGAACTCACAGGCTCAAGCATTTTTCCAAACAAAGGAAATTGAGCACTACAACAACGAACCCGGTGATCACGGAACCATGGGTAAAATCGAACGCTTCAACAGGACCTTAAAGCATAGACTAACTGAAATGTCCCCCAAGAGAACGTTATCGAGAACTACAATTCGATTGGTATGGCCCCGAATGAGGCAAAAGGCAAAGTAATGGATGCAGATCTGAGTCATAATGAGGTGGAAGTCGAAAGAATTGAGAAGGAGTTTAACGTCGGATCAAGCGTATTTTACTATCTCAAAAAGCAGGCATTTGATAAAGAAGCTGCTTGATGGAGCAAAGCAGTCTATAAAATCGTTGGAATGGATGGCTACCGAGTCCGAATCCGTTCAAGAAATGGGCATAGTCTCTACGAGGCGCCAAACGATCTTAAAGTGGTTAAAACAGTGACTACAGATGCTACTATTAATCGAGGCGATATTCTTGAGGCGGAGAAGATCATGGGTGACAAAACGATACGCTCTGGAAAGTACAATTATGTGGTGAGATGGGTTGCCGATGAACCTGACTCCTGGGAGCCACAAGATAATTTGCGAATGGTTGACAAAAACAGGAGACCAACGCTTGAAAAGGAGTATTGGGGCTCAAGAAAAAGTTGACGTAGTCTCACCCCGCGCCACTAAAAATGAGTCATAATTAGCTTGTAAAAAAATTTGATAGAGAAATCCTCTGTAAGCTTATGCTCAAATATATAATCTTATGTATTATTTTTTCTGAGATTTTGGGAAATATCTGACTTAATACATAGCAGTAAGATAGTAATTTGCCCATGTTGTGTAGGGAAAGAACGTGAGCTTGTTAAGCTTTGGGTTATTCAGGAGGTGAGTAGAATCAAGAATGAGATCTTGATGTAGCCGCGAATATTCGGAAAACAGTAGTAAATCGTAAGTATTGCCATGACTTGGAAGCAAAATCTGGAGCTTTATTCCATTGCATTAAGGACTGTTGTCTAGATCTTCTAAATGAGCGAAATCGTATCTGTCATTCGTATCTACCCTTTCGTCATGACTCAGTTAAGCCGGGCTACTGGTAAGAGTATTTGAGGCTACTCATTTCATTTTTTTATGATTCGTTTGATATGGACACAATGTTTCCAATTTTTACATTGCTCGCTCAGATAAAGCAAAAACGGCAGCAGCTTCTTGAAAAAGTTTAGCGCCGCGTTCGACAAGCTAAAGCCAAGCGAGGGATGCAAGAAGGTGCTTCGTGGGCAAGTGATATCACGAATGGGATTACTGCGGTCCCTAAGAAATTAAGCAAATCAGCTCATCCGAGTCTGCTGAGTCATTAAAAAATAACTGATTGATGGATACTCCCAAACAAACCCTGAGGTCCCAACTCCAAATGTTCGACCTGTGATGATCGATGTTGGAGTGGATGGCGGTGTGCAGATGGTGAATAGCTCAATCAATACTGATCGTGTTAACCAAACTGATAGAAATATTCAAGCGAGATCTCAAACATCTGATGTTGGTATCGATAACACACAGCAAACAGCTGATGTTGGAATCGACAATACTCCAAGAATGTTAGATGATATTGGTGAAGATATGGATAGTTCTCTAACTAATGCTGATAACGATGCGAAGAAGATTCTCATGGGCTGCTACAGCAAAG
>NW_020187532.1:1110026-1123943 GCF_900000015.1 Plasmopara halstedii | reverse complement strand
TCGCAAATTTATCATTGTTGCATTATTCCAACCTTCATAGTAGATGGCTAGGAGTACTGATTGCTGTGAGCAAATTGTCCGCGTTTTAGGAGCATCCGGTGAAATCGGAACGATCAGCTTGTTGACCGCTATTCAGACGACACTTCGTATTGATGTGGGATCCGATAATTGGGGGAGATTCGATGATGGGTGTGAAATTTCTGCGTAGTTCTCGCCGTATGGAGTGATCTTCTTTGTCAACAGACTATGTGTCCACATCATCGCGCCCCCGGCCAGAACGGAAGATGAGCTTGCCAAACAGAAAGGTCTTCGAGCTCGCTTCTTGGTTTCACAAGAATTTCCGTTTGAAGCCTATCGCGCTCGTCTGAGTCTCAAGGAGGTAGCTCGCGTGTACCCGCAATGTGGACAATACCTGTAGTGCTCGGCCCTGGCGAAAGCGCTACAGATGACGAAATGCTCTTTTTGCGATAATTCAAAGATTGTGACATATATAACAACTTCAGGGAGAATGGGCAGGTGCATTGAGCCGGCGGCAATAGTTAAAGTACTCAAACGTCCGTCACGCTGTCAGCAGCTGAGATATCATGTCATACGTTTGTGGTGTTGTATTTATTCGAGCGTGTTTATTTTGATATAATAAATGTTTTATCGCAATACGTAGTTAAACACTCAAATGTGTTATACCGAGAGTCGTGCCACCGATTTTTCATGGCTTATCGAAGCCCTATACGGTCGTGGAGGCGACCGTAAAGGGCTTCGATAAGCCGTGAAAAATCCTCAAAGAGTCTTGGGCGTCGGTTATAATTGCCTGACGCTCCACGATGGAGGGAAGTCAGCTTATGCTGTGGCGCTGAAAGTGCGGTTAAGTGACATCGTCACTGTTCGCTTGTTCGAAAGTTGGTGAGGGAGTGCACGTCCCCTCTGAAGGCTTTCAGTCGTATCATTTCCCCTTGACATTTCCTCAGCTTGGCATATTTAGAACCACTGCAAAAGCCGCCTAATTTTGAATACATATATTCTCGTGTGGTGATAGTCTGCAGTGGGACTGATATTCATGGTATCGAAAATATATTGCGGCAACAAGCCCCTGAATCGAACGTAACGAAAATGTGCTAACGGCTCGACGTGAGCTCTGTTCAGACCTGTATTTGTCGATCATACACTACCTCCTTCCACTGAGCAACACTATACTGCATTTGTGTTTGTCTTCCTATTATTTTTAGATATATATCTTTTGTTTTAACAAACAAGATTCGTCCGACGAGAACAGTTTGACGACTATGCGTATCAATAAACACCACAAGGTTGCTTCGTATATCTACTGGACATCTATGACTGTCGCACTGCTTCGTGGGCGAGGGTCATTGGCGGGTCACGCAGTATCTGGTTCCTGGTGAGACCATCAACTGGTTTTCAGCACTGAGTGTGACGATCTTCATTTCCAACGGCGCCAAGCGCTCCACCGTCACATGAAGCGACGCATTTGTCAGCTCAACGGCTAGGAGACGCTCCGACAGAGCGAGATAGTCCTCAACATGAGGCAGCCGGTGCTCAATGTGCTCCAAGCTCTCTAGGACTTCCGCACAGCGGTATACAACCCCAGCATGACGCTCAGCGGAGTCCCGATTGCGACGGATCACGTCCACAAGAACTCGAAGAGCATCGCGATTCACCGGACGGCGATCGACACAGTCGTCATCGCCCGCAACAAGCTCTTCTTGGCGAGAATGGTGGTGTCCACTATCACGTGGAACGTCTTTTGGGTTGACGTCGCCGACAGGATCAAACTCAGTACCTTGTAAATTGGCGGAGGTACCCCGACTTCGAGAATTCGTGGGAGTTGAGGTGCCACTTCGGTAAGACTGACCAGACGTTGCTGACGCTAATGATTAGAGGAAACATGACGTTCCGCGTCGTAGTACGCCTCGCGCTTCTCGGGAAAAGCCAGGGAGGTTGAAGGGGTAATGAGCCGAGCTCAAGCTATGGCTCTGAGCTTCTGCGGACGCATACTCACCCGTTTGAAAGACCGCGGGAGTATTAAAGAACACTCCATACGTCGCAGGGCGACATTCCGGAGAGAGTCGGCGACTCGCCTTGAGTTGGCAAACTCATACCGAAGATGGCGCTTTAAACGCGAGTCCACCTCCCTATGGCTCAACAGTAAGTTGTGCAGCGAGGAAAGTTTCCGGTACCGCTGCATCCATCGCTCAAAGAGCTCTTCGTCATCTGCAACGGTTTCGTCAGGGGCGAGTATAACAGGAATCGTTTACATTGCGAGTAGAGGAGCTTTTTCTTTTTGAGCAAGAAATCAAGTGCGGTACGTATCCTATGAGACTTCTTGAGGGATCCCGATAGCGTTCTGGGCTGCACTTCCCTTAAAGCCTCCTACGTACTGTCCGGAGTTTCACCGCGTGCAGAGAACGAAGTAGGGCTCTACCCGCGTGCGTTCTCGGAACAAGCGAGGCTGAGTGGCTACCGTGTCCTCGACACAGAGCTTATTGAGAAGACAGATGAAAGAAAGTCCCGGTGATGTTGCGGTGATTTAGGCAGGCGAGCCTCGTTGGAGGCGACAGTTGATTGTGAACTGTAGGTGTTCACAATCTTGATGGGGGGAAAGTGGAACAGGGTTTCACATGCTCGGGTGTGAAGGGTGTGGGTCACACACGATGGTATGATCAGGCCACACTTAAACAACAAGGCAGTATGTGGCTGATACAGCCAGTAATGATTAAGTTAATAAGATTTTACAACAAAGATACAAAAGCCTATAGATTTAGCTGTAGGCGGCTTTGCCGCAAATAAAATCGAGAAATACAGCTTTTCCAGGTGAACGGAAGAGGTTATCAGCCTTGGGTTAAGGTTGTAGTCGTTGTTAGAGATGCGCTTTGCCGTGCAGAGTAGTTGTGCCAAGGAAGCGTTTCGACGATCAGCCGCCAACCGGTAGTAGATATCGTCAATACCGGTGTGAACAGGCTGATTGCGCAAGTTGCAGTTTTGTGGGTAAGCCAAGTATCCAGTGAAGTATTCAGCAAAGAGACTCTCCAAAAACGAATAACAGGTACATAAATGCAGAAAGGAATCCAGTAGAATAGTTAGTAAAATATTCTAAATAGGCTTAGAGGTAGGACAGCGAACTAAGGACTTAAATATATTTTATCTGCATTTTGCCATCTACGGCACAGGTGCCTTTCTTTACTTCAGGTTATGAGCCCAAGCCCAGTCTTCTTTGCCTCGATACCGACCACGCTTTAGTCATGGACGCTGCCTCCGCCACCACTGCCCGTATCAACGAGTTTGATGGTACAAACTTTCACACTTGGAAGTTCAAGGTGCAGATGGTGCTTGAGGAGCAAGGCCTTTGGGTAGTCGTGTGTGGAGAGATCAAGCTGGAACAGTGCGTAACATCGTTGGACCGATCCACGTACAAGCGCAAGTCTCGCAAGGCGATGGCGATCATCTGCCTTGCAATGGAAGATTCTCAGCTACCGTTGGCTCGTTCTGCTAGTGGTGCGCATGATGCTTGGTCACGGCTGAAAGGTCGTTTTGAGAAGAAGAGCCTAGCGATCAAGCTATTTCTTTGTCGTCGATTCCTTACGGTTAAGATGGAAGAAGGAGAAGATGTGCTGGAGCGCATCAGCAAAATCAAAACGCTGGCGGAGCAGCTCGACGCAATAGTCTATCCGGTCAGTGAGGACGACCTGGTCATTACGCTTCACGCCAGTGTCAGCGAGTCGTACGCGTTTCTCATCACAGCATTGGAGTCAAGAGCCGACTCGTTGTCATAGGGGATCGTGACGTATCCGCTGCTACACGAAGAGTTGAAGCGCAAAGAGCAAGGTGGCGGCGTCGATGGAGCCGCACACAACCAAGGTCAAGCGTTTGTATCGACGTAAAGAGGGGGCGGCGCAAGGGACGACAAGTGCCGGTGGAGGGTAACAGAACCTGTCACTAATGCGGTGAACATGGACATTGGACTGCCGAGTGCCCAACTCGGAATTGCGAGAATGCCGAGCGACAATGGCCGCAGCACGCAAACATTGCACAGAATGATGACAATTCTGGCGATTATCTTCTCTCGGCTGGCGACATTGCGTGTATGGTCAAGTCAAATTGCGTGTGGCTGATTGACCCTGGTGCGACACAGCACATGACGTACTCGAAAGAGCACATGAATAATTACAAGAAAATTGCACCAGTCAATGTGCATCTCGCGGACGATGGCGTGGTGCAAGAGATTGGAACGGGCGATATTGTGATGTCGATGATGACACCACGTGGAATGAAAAGGGTTTGTAAGCAGATGCTTGGCATAATTCAAAGCTTTCTCGCAACTTGTTTTCCGTTGGACGTTTTACCAAGGAAGTTGGTCCAGTCATTTTTGAGCGTGATGGATGCTTTGCGGAGGCAAAGGAGGTTACGCTTGAAGCTTGGTGTCCGCGAAGGAAAAGGACTGTTCAAGCTATGTATGAAGCCAATTAATGTGGAAGAAGCCAATGTGACAAGCTCGTTGGGGTGCCATGGAGACAACACGTCGTACTTCGACTTGGACACATTGGCTATTCAGGTCTTGATACCATTGTCAGGAAGAAATATGGCATTGGTATCAGACTTGCATCAGTGAAGCAGTGGGAGCCATGTCATGGTTGCGCTCTTGGCAAACAAACACATGCTATCTTTCTACCTCTCATCGCGCTACAAATTGTTGGAAGTGGTCCATAGTGACGTTTGCGATCTGATGCAGACAGCTACATCTAGCGGCACGCGATTCTTCGTTATGTTCATCGACGAATACTTGCACTTTACCATGGTGTACTTGCTGCGAAAGGAGTCAGGAGTTGCAAGCATGTTTGCTTCTTTTGTCGCATACGCAGAGACTCAGACTGGAAAAGTCGTGAAAGCTATTTGTTATGATTATGGTGAGTATCTGTCTGGCGAACTAGCAAAGTTTTGTCAGCGCCGTGGTATTGTGCAAAAGTTTACGCCGCCATATACGACGCAGCTTAACGTATGGCTGAGCGTATGAACAGGACATTGGTGGAATGTGCGCGTTGTATGATTGAACACGCGAACCTTCCTAAGGCGTATTGGGAGAAGCAGTAATGACTGCTAGCTTCTTGCGCATTCAGTGTCCCACGCGTGGAATTTCCATGGCACAGCCCCCCTATGAAGTGTGAACTGGAAGCAAACCCGTATTGACAAACCTAAAAGTATTTGGTTGTCATGCGTTTGTGACGGTTCCTAAGGAAAAACGCGCTAAGCTTGATGCTTGAGCCGAGCTCTGCCGTTATATTCGGTATTCCAAGCTTGAAAAAGCATACCGATTCGAAAGCATACAGAGTGGTCGTGTGGTAATAAGCCGTGATGAAAAGTTTCTTGAAGACGTCTTCGAGAGTGGAAGTCGCGATTATTGTTGTGATCAAGATAACTTTGAAGACATTGGAAATACAGATGAAGAAACACAAGCAGAAGATCAAGATAAAAACAAGGGTGATTTAGGCACCAAACGACATTCTCGTATGCAGTCGCTTGAAATCACCACAGAGACTCCTAGTTTAAAGTGTTTCGTTCAGTGCGATGGATTCAAAGGCCTCGTTATGTCCGGAAATAAACGGCATCAGCAAAAGAGATCTCATGTGGAGTTGGCGGAGCTTCCCAATGTCAAGCGCTCAAACCAGTTCAACGAGCAGCAAGGACTTGACGAACTGTCAGCTATGACTGACTGCTTTGAAGCTGCTTACGTCATGAGTTCAGTGGGAGAAGTGCCGACCAACTTCAAGGTGACAATGAAATACAGCGACGCTCATGAATGGGCCAAGGCATGTGAATCGGAAAAGGAGTCACTAAACAAGAACAAGACGTGGGATCTAGTGCCGCTTCCAGAAGGACGCAAAGCGATCGGGAACAGATGGGTCTTTTGGGTTAAAGAAAATCAAGACGGAGAGGATGAACGCTACAAAGCGCGTCTGGTGGTCAAAGGATTTGCACATAAGTACGGCATTGGTTACGAGGAAACTTTTGCGCCAGTTGCAAAATTTGCCTCAAGCAAAGTATTGCTTAGCCTCAGTGCCATATATGATCTCACGGTTCATCTGATGAATGTGAAGATGGCTTTTCTAAATGGACTTCTTGAAGAAGACATCTTCCTGGTGCAGCCCGATGGTTATGTTGACATAAGTCATCCCAATGATGTGTGCAAGTTGAAAAAGTCGTTGTATGGGATCAAGCAGTCGCCAACAATGGTGAATCAGATGATTGATGATTTTATGCTGCAACTGGATTTGAAGAAGTGTGAAACGGGTCATTGTGTGTTCACAAAGCGTACGGTTCTAGAAATGATTTTTGTTGCTCTTTACGTTAACTTTCAAGCAAGCAGTAGGCACGGGCTTCAAGGCTATTCTGATGCGGACTGGGCTGGCGATATCGAATCAAGACGAAGCACAAGTGGATACGCATTCATGATGAGCGGTGGTGTTATCAGCTGGCGAAGCAAGAAACAGCGCACGGTGACTTTTTCATCTATTGAAGCCGAATACATAGCGCTCTTAAAAGCAACGCAAGAAGCGAATTTGCTCAAGACGTTTCTTTGGAACGCAATGTACTGGAAACAAGCGATGCAGTCAAATTTTTGAAGACAATCAAGGCTGCATTGCGAACGCGAAGAACCTCGGTTTTCACAAGCGCACAAAGCATTTCGACATTCGTTACCATTTTGTACGTAAGAAGGTTGAAGACGGCCAAGTTGCTCTTGAGTACATCTCGACGTCGGACATGCTGGCGAATATAATGACCAAGGTAGTTCCTGCAAGTCAGTTCTGTACTCTTCGAATTAAGCTCGGCATTCAAGCACCAAGAACAGCCGAGTCGACTAGAGTGTTGTTAAAGATGCGCCTCGTCGTGCAGACTTGTGGTGCCAAGGAAGCGTTTCGACAATATTACCCGTGTGGATAGGCTGATTGCGCAAGTTGCAGTTTGTGGGTAAGCCAAGTATCCTGTGAAGTATCCAGCTTAGAGGCTATCCACAATCGCATAACAGGTACATAATTCCAGAAAAGAATTATTTATTTGGTAGAATATTCTAGTTAGGCTTAGAGATAGCACAGCGAACTAAAGACCTTAAATATGCTTTCTTTGCGTTTTGCCATCTACAGCACAAGTGCCTTCCTTTTCGTCAGTAGTTACCCTTGGAGTAAGCGGATTGCGATCCGCTACACTCGTACTGATTCAAAGTATAGAACGAAGTCACCGATCATAACCAAGCTTCGTCTGAGCGAAAGAGCTACGGTAGCCCCGCTGCACACTTTGTGCAGTCTTATGAAGTCAAAAGTAGTGTGAGTCCCAATTTTGGCCACAGCATAGTGAAGTAGGGTGTGACGGGGCAAGTCGTTACACTTCCGGTCCAATCGCACGAAGTTCACATTACTATTGGTGTAAATGTGAATGTTCGCAATACCAGAATATCAGTTCTTATGAAGATGGTTCTGAAAATAAAGGCAGTTCTATTATATGAAAAGCAAACACATATATTTATTATGGCTTAGCCCTACATATATGCAATCTTACTGTATTAGGCTTACGAACAAACCTCTGCGCGTTTATTAACTGATATTCTGTAAGTAAATGATCTGTTTGTGCAATGTGCACGGCTACCTGCATGTAGTGCGCATGTAAACATTGGTATAGCATGTATGCCGTTGCAGAAGAAAGGACAATAGCCTAACCTCAAGAAGCATTAGATGTCGGCGATGCAGGCTGGTCGTCGGCACCGTTTATTCCGAAAATAAACGGTTTGGTGTGTTTGAAGCGGCGCAAAAATCTTGTGTGCAGCGATAAGAATTCGCTTGCCGCGCACACAATGTCAATAATCTGGGAATCCGTAAAGCGTGACAGACGGTTTTAACGCAGCACTTAGTCTGGTGCATAGAGCGCCATTACTTTAAAGCGTCGTTTATACCGAGCATGGTAAGGATGAAGCACAATTTGCTTTGTAAAAACACTTTTTGGAATTGGCATTTGTACTTTTTTTTAATGTGAAAATTGACGAAAACCCAACTCGTTAAAACTTAGTAGGTTATAGCATGTTTTTGCAAAAAAGATGGATGGGCAGCCTTATAAGAAGATTAGGCGAATTTATATTGGTAACACTGCCGGCACTGACTGTCTCGCTTGTTTGATCTCCCCCTTGATATCTCGCACTCTTCAGCAATAACCCACTTCACGCGTGTCATGGTGTCAGTAGCTTGAACATCCGTGACTGCATTCAGCTCAATTAATCATCTCCTCCTTTGTGTTTAATCATCGCAGGGGAGACAAGAAGCGAAAACCCTCACGTGACTTCCCGGCATACGCACACGTGCCTCTGGGCAAATTGCACCCTAATGGTGTCTCCAAGTAAGTGCTTTAAAATGCTATACAACACAGCACAATTACTGACATAGTGTCAACCCTTGGCCGCAGAGTGCGCGTGGACCTCAATACGATTGCAGCATCCGTGCCACCGATGCGCGACCCGTTTCACATTCTTAATTTTGACGAAAACGACAGCAGTAGCCAATTCAGCGCACACAGTTCTGCTATGTCCGTCGACTCAATCTCGTCCTTTCTGTCAGTTGACGACTCGTTAATGTTGGCAAATGCCAGCCATGAGGACGACAAAGAAGCGAGTAAGTTACCGAAGGAGCAGCGACCTTCGCAGCCAGCGGATGAGAGGGAATATTTTGAGCGAATGTGGTCCGAGAACTTCAAAAACTCGGAGGCGCAAGTTCAGAGTCCGACGGAATACCTTCCAGTAGGTGCCGCTGGTCGTTTAAACCGTATCAAAGGGTACTCCGTTGCACGGGATCTCGTATCACACAAATTGTATGCTGTCTTTCGACTAGAAATTGAGTGCATTGTAAGTGAAAAGCAGTGGACAGTGTACCGGCGTTTCCACGATTTTAAACAGCTTGCACACCGGCTAAGAAACGAATCGGTGCGAATTTCAACTGTCCCGACGCGAACATTCATGCGGTCACTGGACCCGACATTTTTACAAAAACGCCAAGTGGAGCTCGACAGGTGGCTGCGCGAGATTTTGATGCTGATAAGTCTTGAAAGTTGTAGAGTGGATACGGATCGATACGCTGAGTGTTGTGGCAGTCGCGGCGTTCACGCTAGTGTCCGTTTGATCCGTTACTTTCTTACGCATGAGGCTAATGAGCCCCCAGATTTCGAAGACTTTCCGGTTCCTCCGAGTTGTTCTTCTATTTCGTCGAGTGGAAAATCATTCTCGAATTTGGGCTTAGGACGACCGCCATTGTCTAGTACATTTGAGCAAAAGACCGAATTAGAGTCGATATCACATGGAATTGAAACTCTCGGCAGTTCTTGTGGCCGCAGAACCCGTGCTGGATCGGCCGATCAAGCTTCAATTAGCTCACGCACAGGCCGAAGTTGTACCGACTATGGCAAATATGGTTTGTCTTGTGTTAGTAGAGCGCGCGGAGTATCGGCTGACGAGATGCCGAGTGTTCGAAAAGAAAAATCTGCGAAATTGCTATCAAAGGAAGAAGTTTTAGACGACAGAGATTCCCCGTTTGATGCGCTGACAGTGGCGGAGCAGAGGCGAAGTGTCATTTTACAGGATGTGGAAGACGAAACTGAAAATAACGAAAACATTTCAGAACGGCGGAAGGACAAAGTATCGCTGAAGCAATTTGATGTGCTTCGTATGATTGGCAAAGGCTCGTTTGGTAGAGTTTTGCTGGTACGAAAAAAAAATTCGTCTCAATTATTTGCCGTCAAGATTCTAAGTAAACCTGCGATTGTGCAGAAGCAGCAAGTGGAACATACAAGAACCGAGCGTCGGGTTTTGGCTTCAATTACACACCCTTTTGTTGTCTGTTTGCACTATGCATTTCAGACAACGGACAAATTATACTTTGTACTAGATTATTGTCCAGGTGGTGACTTATTTTTCCACTTGAGTCGATGTGGATGTTTTCCTGAAGCAATGGCTAAATTCTATGCTGCCGAAATTGTCTTAGCGCTTATTCATTTACACGAACAAGGCATCGTGTATCGAGATCTGAAACCCGAAAATATTATGCTTGATGTGGATGGTCATGTAAAGCTTGCAGATTTCGGGCTGGCCA
Organism: Plasmopara halstedii; assembly: GCF_900000015.1. Classification (NCBI taxonomy): domain Eukaryota; phylum Oomycota; class Peronosporomycetes; order Peronosporales; family Peronosporaceae; genus Plasmopara; species Plasmopara halstedii. The sequence goes on along the minus strand of NW_020187532.1, from coordinate 1,113,813 downwards.
AGGAAGGTATAACAAGCGAAGTAGATGGAACTCATACTATGTGTGGTACACCCGAGTACTTGCCACCCGAGATTTTGAACCGTGCTGGCCACGGCACAGCGGTTGACTGGTGGAATTTGGGCATGGTTCTTTACGAAATGTTGACTGGAAGGCCGCCATGGTACACACAGGACCGACAAGAGTTATTTAATCGTCTTCGTTGTGCCGAGCTTGCATTTCCACCGGGATTGACTCCTGAGGCGATGAACATCATCGAAGGCTTTCTGATGCGCGACCCCACTAAGCGTCTGGGGGCAATCGATGTCCGTGAAATTACATACCACCCTTTTTTTGCAGAGATCGACTGGAATTTGTTATATAATCGCCAGGTGCAGCCTCTCTATCGCCCGTGTCAGTATACTGATCCGATAGATGCTGCGAATTTTGAAGAGGAGTTTACAAAGCTACCGCTGGCTCAAATTGATAGTGCGGGGTTAAGTGTCGCAACGAGCGAGTTGCAAGGAAAATGCGGCAACAGTGAAGCTCCTGGGCGAGAGCTGGCTGACAATGTGGTTGCTAATGCCGAGGCAGCAAGAATGGGAGCAAACTTGTCCAATGGCATTGCTAACAGCAATGATGTAAGCTGTGAGCGCAATAGCACGCTTCGGAATTTGTCATATACATTCGCTGGCTTTACGTACGACGGGACGAATTCGTCACTCGCAAAATCAGCCAATTAAGTTGCTCGGCTTTGTTAATCAAGTTAATTCACCAGAATAGTGTAATAGCATGAGGCAGAGGAGTTAAGCGAGAAATTAGGTTATTGGACATGTGTTACCCGTTCAAAACTTGCTCTCAATTGCAAGATGCAGCAAACTTGGCGCATTTCACCGTGTTCTGCATGAGCATCGCAATAGTCATAGGTCCAATGCCACCAGGCACTGGCGTGATTGCGGAGACGCGGTCACTGGCTGCAGCAAAATTGACATCACCTACAATCCTGTATCCCTTCTGATTACTAGTATCATCGACGTAGTTGATCCCGATATCCACAACTACAGCCCCTTTAGCAAGCCAGTCACCCTTCACCAGCTCTGGCTGACCCGTTCCGATAAAGACAATTTCAGCTTGTCGAATCTTGTCAGGCAAATTCTTCGTCTTTGAGTGGCATGTTGTCACTGTAGCATTAGCTGCCAGGAGCATAAGCGACAGCGGTAAACCGACAAGCCGTCCACGGCCGAGGACAGTTACGTCTTTGCCAGCTAGCTCGATGCCATTCCGAGCCAATATCTCAAGACAAGCCGCAGGTGTACAAGGTTCCAATCGTAACTCCTGATTTAGGTTATTTTTTGTCTTCGGTTCTGCAAGTCGAGCAAAGTGGTGCGAGTGCAGTCCATCAACGTCCTTAAAAGGACTAATGGACTCTAGTAGCTCATCTTCGTAAGATTTTAAAGCATCAGGAAGTGGCAGCTGTAATAAAATACCATGTATGGTTTTATTGGTGTTGAACGATTGAATTAAAGCCGAAAGCTCAGTGAATTTGATGGACTCAGCCAACTCGTGCACCTGTGGTGTGACACCAATGCGTATGCAGGCATTCTTTTTAAGACGAATATACGTCTTCGAGTCATGATTAGTACCAACAAGCAGCAACACGAGCGTAGCTTTCAGATTGAGGGTTGAAATGACCTTCTTGAGCTCCGTCTCGATCTCCTTGCTACACTGCCTTCCATCCAGAAGTTTTGCCATTGCATTCATTACCTGGTGTTTGGCAAAATTCTAAGTCATAGGTATTGGATATCGTAGTCACTAATTCGAGGCATTTGCCTTCAAAATCCAGCATTCGAGAAGCATTACCCACGTTATTTTCTTCTTTTTCTGTAGAGCAAAACACAACAACAACACGTTACGAGCTCAAGCGAAGCCTTGAGTAACGACAAGCTCGCAAGCAATTAGATCAAACAGCACCTGAGTTTAAAAACTATCTGCTTTCAAAGTCTTCGAAACCACAGCACAGGCGCAAATTGTACGCCATACGGCCATCATCGCCGATGCTTGGTGTTCACCATTGAAGTAAAAGATGCTGATCATCAAGGCAAGCAAGGTCATCCACCACCATAGTAGTGATAACCTGACCATCATCTTAACTCAAAGGTATTCTATCTTGTTTTCGCTACGAGGGATGAAACAACGAGGTTGCCGTGCACTTTGCAACGGATATGCTTCGGGTCAAAAAGACTGCGTTGACGAATAGATAGTGGTTGAGCTCGTTAGGTCCACCCAGAAGCGGGATAGAGAGCCCTTAAAGTAATCAGGTGCAACGTGCAGCGGGGCTGCCGTAGCTCTTTGCTTAGAGGAAGCTTACTAAGGTCTCCAACCTTACGTTCTTTACAAGAACCAGCAAGAGTGTAGCGGATCGCAGTTCGCCACCTCCAAGAGTACTCAAAATCTCAACCAGGGTCAAGACGCACTTCCGTCCAAAATTAAAACTGTATTTATCTGTTTTTTTTTGCGGCAGAGCCGCCTATATCTAACACCTTAGCTTCTCCTGATTAAACAGTTATACGTAATTAATATGCGTAACTACTGGCAATCCTGCCACGTAGTGGCTTCGTGTTTCAGTGTAGCCACACCATTGTGTGATTACACCAACTTGTGTAATCCACGCTTTTGAGCGGTCACACCATCGTGTATGACCCGCCCTTTCATACAAGGGTATGTGTAACCCCGTTACACAATGGATAAGCTTTGGTTCAAAAATACTGCCTTGACGAATAGACAGTAGTCGAGCCCGTAAGCTCCACCTAGAAGCGGGACAGAGAACCTTTAATGTTATCGAGTATCTGTTGGTGCCGCTATTACAGATCTGACATACGTAGTAGACTATTACTATGCATATGCTTTACCATATTTATTGTAGAGTCATCCAGATCATTTGACTTGCGGCCAGCAGCTAAGGCGTTCGACGAATCTCTCCTTGAGAAATATCATCCTCAGTTTATCGATACTTCGATGATTATAAATTCTTACGGTTTCACCAACGTGCGATGTGATTTCTCGAACAAGTAAATGTGTAGGATGTACGTCCGGATTCGTACAGTTCTTACTCCATTACAGATGCGACAACTGTATCACAATGCGTGATGATGCATAGATCGCATCGATCGTAAACGGTTTCGAGATGAACAGGTGTACGCACAATCTGACAATGTCATACTTTATGGCAAGCAGCCCTTCGTCTTAAATAGAATGTTTCTTTTCGTCTGCTTAATTTGGTGAGACTTAAACGCAATAAAGCGTTCATTACATTTGCAGCGGGGCTGCCGTAGCTTTGCGCTTGAGGACGCGTCTTTAGGTCACCTACCTTTCGTTCTTTCCAATAACCAGGTACTAGTGCAGCGGATCGCAATGCGCTGCCTCTAAAAGTACTAAAAACCCTTAACCAAGGCAAACGCACAGTTCTGTTCAAAATCGAAAAATATTTTTATTTATATTTTTATCCTAATGTTAAAAGTTTAGATTTTCCTAAATATACTAAATATAGTAAATCCAAATACATGCATAACTACTGGCTACCTAGCCCCGTATCGTATTCTAGTTTGAATGTGTGGTCACATTTTGCACATCTCGTGTAACACGCACACACCCCTGTTACCAGGGAACGTGTAACCCCGTTACATCCTCCCCCATTAGGATTGAGAACATTTACAGTTCCAATCGATTTTTGCCTCAACGAGGCTCGCGTGTCCGCTAGACACTGCAACTCATCGAAACGACTTCCGTGCTCAATGAGCCCTCTGCCAATGAT
>NW_020187532.1:1108665-1110016 GCF_900000015.1 Plasmopara halstedii | reverse complement strand
TGGCGCCGCGTAATGAGAGCTGGACGAGCCAAGGACTCATCGATTGATGACGTGAAGGTTATCAATGGTCTGGAAGGCGCGTGGGGCACGCGCATGAGCTCGGCGAAGATAGTGAACTGACTCGGCGAATGATGACTGGGATCGGCGATTCACGTATGGCAAAATCTGATTGGGAGATATGGAGTGAGTGCTGGATGTGATTGGATCACATCCAAAACTCCTCTCGCAAACATTCATCTTGTCGGGGCGTCGCAAGGAGAAGCGCGAGGGCGGCTGCTGCAGAGGCACAAGGGACAAGAAGGGCGCACAGGAAGGTAGCTACGGACACGTAGGAAGGGTAGATTGTGTAGCTGCTAGCTATTTGCCTTCCACTAGTTACAGGTTTACAGCCGCACAAGACTCTCAAGCTACAAGACGCCGCCTCGATGTCGACGAAGAAGGCCGAAGTCCTCCTGGGAAGCGACAACTACATTCACTGGGAGTTCGCCATGCGCATGACGCTGGCGAGGAAGAGACTGCTGGCTCATGTGCAGACGGCGAAGCCGGAAGCAGAGATGACGGAGGCGTGGCTACTGAACGACATGAAGGCGCTCTGTGTACTTGTTCAGGGCGTATCGTTGGAGCACCAGACGAAGATTCGCTCGGCGACCTCGGTGATTCAAGCGTGAAATACTCTACAACCGGACCACGATGCACAACCGTGTGATGATGACTCGCCGATTCCATGAGTTCAAGACGAAAGAAGTCGATCAGCCAGCTCGGCGATCGATCCTTGCCAACAGCGAGTGCAGTATCAGCCATGACACCGGTGATCACTGAGTCTTCTGACTCATTCACTGGGCTTAATTCGCTGACCGCGAATACTGCACCATCGTCACTGTCGTCGACCTTGTTCGGGCAGTCCCGCTTCATGTGTCCGACCTGGTCACAACTAAAGCACTTGTCCCGAAACCCGCCATTCTTCTTCGCGCCGTTGCCCTTGCGGCCGTTGTCTCTGCCGCGTTTGACAAACTTGCCGTTCTTGCCCCTTTCACCATCCGAGGTGATTTTCAACGCGTGCATCGACATTTCCTTCGTTTCCAGTCGCTCTTACTTCTTAAACAACTTCTCCTTCACCTCGATCAGCGTGATGTCCTTAGAGTTTTTGATGATCGACGAGATCAACTCGAACTTGCTGGGTAGGCTGCTCAGCAATATAACCAACTAACGGGCATCGCCCAGTGGTTCGCCGAGCGATTGGAGACCCACGATGAGCTCGTCGAATTTTTCGAGGTTCTTTGCCATCGTCGCCCGGATGCGGGCAGAAGCGAGATGCGGACGAAGCCGTACCGATCGCTGATCGGGTGCCAGC
>NW_020187532.1:1108503-1108655 GCF_900000015.1 Plasmopara halstedii | reverse complement strand
TAGTAAAATCTAAATACATGCATAACTACTGGCTACCTAGCCACATACCGTATTTTTGATTGGGTGCAGTCACACCATGCTCATCTCGTGTGACACACACCTCTGTTACCAGGGTACATTTAGCCCGGTTACACTCGCCACCATTAAGATTA
>NW_020187532.1:1107342-1107947 GCF_900000015.1 Plasmopara halstedii | reverse complement strand
GGACTGAAGGCGGGTCTTTGGAGACGACGTCTTGAAATTCCTTTACCAAAGGATAGTATGAATCTAAGGGATTTCGTATGATCGACGATTCACTCTGTGCGTTCAGCACTCTATTGGTGTCCTCCAAGACAGCTTCCTCCAGAAGCGATGACGAGTTTATATCCTCGTCTGGTCGTACAATGACCACTTCGGCCAAATCGCCTGATTTCAAGGCGCTGCCGAACTCTTCAAGGGACATCTCGTCCGGCTCAAGAATAGCGTCACTGCAGGCATAATCTCGAGGCGGACGTCGCCATCTTTCTCCCTCGTTAAACCGTTGACGAGGGTGTATAACTGCATACCGTCGTCTACAGTAGACACACCCTGGAACAGGGTCGACGCCCGGTGCCTTGTAGCCAGCATACGGCGTCGCCGTCGCCTCTGTACAGAGCATCTATGTCTCGGTGAGACCAGGGTGAACACGCACTTTGAGTCGTTCGGCGTCACCCTCACTGTCCGCTCCTTTGGAGCTCCGATGTTATCTACAACATCCAATGAAGAGCTGCTAACACCGCAGTCTTCGTCCAGTGAATAACGTGCCACTTCACGCGCATCTAGTGGGCTGC
>NW_020187532.1:1107210-1107332 GCF_900000015.1 Plasmopara halstedii | reverse complement strand
CATGAATGATACGCCACTTGCCGTTCGGCTTCCGAACACAAAACGTGGGTGACGAATCCGGAGTCTTTCTCTCACGTACCATCCCTGTGTTGTGCTTCGCACGAAAAAATGCGTCATTGACA
>NW_020187532.1:1107025-1107200 GCF_900000015.1 Plasmopara halstedii | reverse complement strand
ACTCTGTCCGACCACGCCATCAATGGCATGCAGCGACTACTTCGCAACGAGAGCAGTGTTCAGTGGTTTACGTGCCACTGCACGTGCATCACGGGGGCCTCAACCTCGATGCCTCGGCCCTTGGCCGACCATACCACGCATGACATGCAGCGACTGCTCCAAAACTTGAGCAGTC
>NW_020187532.1:1106362-1107015 GCF_900000015.1 Plasmopara halstedii | reverse complement strand
GACTCGCCAAAGCTCCACCAGGAGACGTGCGCGTAGCGCCCAAGGTCTTTGACCTACAGTCAATCCATCGCTCATGGTATTCCAACCATGCCATTCCTAGGATGAGGTCATACCTTGCATCAAAGTCTAAGACTATACAGCGTTCCATGCTATCAAAGTCAAGAAACTTGACTTCGAGGTCCACAGGGACCTTTGGGACCGTGACACGTGTCCCCGTCGTTAGGCGAACAATGACGATGTCACCCAACCGCGCTTTCTGCGCCTCAGCATACAGCTGACTTCCTCTCATCGTGAAGCGTCGAGCATAATTGCCCGACGCCCCGGAATCGATGAGGATCTTCCATGGCTTTTCAAATCCTTTACGGTCGCCTCCACGACCAGCAAGCCCGGCTGTCATACACGTCTCGTGTTCTAGAGCACGGAGCTCTTCGGGGCTGGGTCCTGTTGATCTATGCCTCCCTGAGGCTCAACAAAACTCGTTTCTTCTCCAGTAGGTCGCCCCGCGCCTACTGAGTGGTGTCGTTTCCCCGCGACGAGCCAGACTGGTAGGCGTTGGGGCGATGGTTCGAAGAACCTTGACGCGCCTTGCTCAGGGGGCAACCGTTCCGCAGGTGACGGGTGTCTCCACAGTCAAAACACTGTCGTGTGTTTGC
>NW_020187532.1:1105140-1106352 GCF_900000015.1 Plasmopara halstedii | reverse complement strand
GCTAGCGCCACGCGCTGTTGCTCGGTCTGGAGCATGGCGGATGCGTTGGCCATCTCGACCTCTCTTACCCAGAGCAGGAGATTCTCTCCATGCCTGAGCTATCATAGCTTCGTGCCCACACCAAAGCACTTCTGCTTCGTGGCAGAAGTTGCGCCAAAGCCCCACCAGCGTGGCACTTAAGTGTTTCAATTTTCAGTCGACTCATGGCTCGTGGCTTTTCAGCCACGCCATACTTGGGATGAGATCATATCTTGTATAAAACGCGCTCCAGAACTTGTCAACACTCCGCGTCACCAAAGTCCTTAACTTGTCTCGAAGACTTAACGTGATCTTCGACAAATTTGCGCGAGACTCTTAAATTCGTTCATTCGTTTCGAATAAAGAGATAAGTACACAAGATTACAGTACTTACCCCTTACAATCGTAGTCAGCATCGCTTAGTTAAATCTGAAGAATTGGAGATTCGCAAGCATGCAGTGCAAGCTCTGCAGGTTGCCGCAAATGCAGTTTTCAATGTCAAGCATTCATCATTCTCGGCTTTTAAATTCCTCAAAATCGCGAAAGTTGGGATCAAAGCTTTGAGTTTGATAGAGTGATTGGAACGGATAGAGTGAGTATGATGCTATTATCGTTTGATACAGACTACTAATTATACTGCTGTGTATGAGTTTTTCGTTCCTTACCAACAAAATTATGTTAGTTTCCCTTACGCACCGGAAATTTGTAATTGCTGTGTTCGTGTAAGATTATCTGTTTTTATTCTTTTCACGATCCTCTACGCTTCAGCGATCAAACGTTACCATAACAATTTTCAGCGGAATAGGTGCGGCCGATGATTTGAGTCGCCACTCGCTCTTTATAGATTGCTTCCCATCATGTTTCGTATAGGATTAGTGTGAGTCGACCTTAATGTTCTTTTTACTAATTGCAGCAATCCTTTGATGCCCACAAGAGCTGCTTACTTATTTTTTTGCAGTTTAAAGCTGTTCAAGTGCAAACTTCATAGCAATCCAAAATATAAAAAGATCGACAAATAATTATGATCAAGAGACCCATCTCTTGAGCCAATCAACTTTGTTTCTCAAATTATCAAATATACATGCAAAGTATTAATATATATCCCTGACGCTTCAGTTGTTGAACTGTGCATGAGCTCGGTTCACATGTTATATATTTTCGTACAATTTGGTGGGGTTGCCGTGACACTTGAAA
>NW_020187532.1:1101399-1102973 GCF_900000015.1 Plasmopara halstedii | reverse complement strand
GCTGTGTGCTAATGCAGACCATGCATCTTCGGCGCCTGTCCCGGAATGGTGGCAGCGTTGAGCTTTTTGTGAGCGTGAACGATACGCAACTTGCCGTTTGGATTCCGGACACATAACGTGGGTGTCGTATGGAGAGACTTGTTCTTACGCACTAATCTTTCGTCGTGCTTTGCTCGAAAGAAGGCGTCAATGACGTCTCTCCATGGGTGGGGGCCATTGGCGTTTTACCCAGTATTTGGTCTCCTCAGTAGGTCGATCGCATGGTGCACATCTCTGTCCGAAGGGAGGACCGGCGAGTGATCTTTGGAGACGACGATTTGAAATTCCTTTACCAGAATATTGTACGGATCCGAGGGACTCTTTAGGATCGAAGATTACCTTCTTGCGCTTAGCATCCTCTTGTTGTCCTCCAGGACAGCTCAATTCCAAAGTGACGACAAATTGATCTCCTCCTCTTCCGGTCATATATTTCCACTTCAGCAAAGTCGTCTGCCTTCGCTGAGCTTTTCGGGGGACATCTTGTCTAGCTCAAGAAGAGCATCCATTGCGGGAATAGCCTCGAGGATGATGTCGCCGTCTTCCTCTCCTGTCATACCGTTGACAAGGATATAGATCTGTGCGCTATCGTCAAAGGTAGACACATCCTCGGTCAGGGTGGACTTCCGGCGTCTTGCAGCGAGCGTATGGTGTTGCTATCGCCTACTCACATAGGTTTTACGTCTCGGCGAGACCAGTGTGAACACGCACTCAGCGTCCTCCAGTGTCCCCATTTCCCGCTCCACCGGAGCCCTGATGGTATTAACAACATTCGACGAAGAGCTGCTAGTTTCGCAGTCTTCGTCTACTGGGTAACGAGTCACTCCTAACGCATCTGATGGGCCTTGCCCAAGATGCCCCAGACTCGTCCTACCATGCCATTTATGGGATGCAGCGACTGCTTCGAAACGTAAGCAGTGCTCAGTATATTACGTGCCACTCCACGTGTATGACCAGGGCCTCGCCCTCGATTCCTCGACCATTCCACGCATGGCACGCAGTGACTGCCCCGAAATTTGAGCAGTGCCCAGTGTTTTACGTGCCAATCCACGATCAACCCGCGAGCCATGCTCGGGACTCCTGCCTGATACACCTTCGATGTTCGACAACTCGGACCCTCCGATCTCCAGCACGTTGACCGTCCCGGTCCATTTACCGCGCCAATCGTGTTTTTGCCTTCTAGCAGAGGTGGGTTCATGACTCACCAACTCTCCACCAGGAGACGTGCGCATAGCACCCGAGGTCTTCGACCTCCAATCGATCCATTGCTCACGGAGTTCCAAACATGCCGTACCTAGAAAAGGTCATACCTTGAATCCATGACTATGTAGTCTGGTTTGCCGCGAGGAAACGAAAACACCCAGTAGGTGCGGGGCGGTCTACTGGAAAAGAACTGAGTTCTGTTGTGCCTCAAAGTGGTAGAGGGTAGCCGGGCCCAGCCCCGAAGAGCTCCAAGCTCTTGAACATGGAACGTGTATGCAAGTAGGGCTTTCTGGTAGTGAAAGCGACCATGAAGGGTTTAGAAAGCCAGGGAAGAT
>NW_020187532.1:1099990-1100823 GCF_900000015.1 Plasmopara halstedii | reverse complement strand
AACGGTCCGATAAACCGTGGACGAAGCTTCGTCCTGAAGACAGCAGAGGCTGCATGTGGAGGTTTTTTGATTTGATAAAACCAGGTCTCAGACCATAAAGCTTTCCAGTTTGCCTCTTCCTTTTTAATCTGCATATTGTTTCTGCAGGTCTTCGCTTTCAGCCATCGCATCGCGAACATGTAGTAGGACACTCAGTCTGGTAGACAGAAAGTCATCGACTTCTTTACGGACGATGATGGGGCTGACATCAGCTAGCTGTTTGGCTTTTCCTCCCCCACCCATCCCTGAGCCATGGGATTGCGGCGTCAGCGGGACGCGACGGTGAATCAGCCCATTCACGTAGAACGGCGTTTAGCCGGTAGATGAATGTACTGCATTGCTCAGTGCAAACTCTACGAGTGGCATCATGGCGCTTTAGCGCCTCGGCCTCTCAGCGCAGGCACTGCGATGAACGTCTTCGATGACGCGATTCACTCTTTCCGTTTGACCATCGGTCTGCGGATGACCCGCTGTCGAATTCAACAATTTGGTGCCTAGCACCTGGAAGATAGTTGACCAAAATATTTCCGTGAAACGGGGGTCTCTATCAGAGACAATCGACTCTGGGAGTTCGTGTTGACGGAAAGCACGATCCACGAACAGCGTTGCTGTACCGACCCCGTCGATGGTGTCTGGCACCGCCGCCAAATGAGCCGCCTTGCTCAACCGGTCGACGAAAACCACGACACTTGTGTTGCCCGCCGAATCTATCGGCAGGCCAAACACAAAGTCCAAATACAAAGTCCAAACTCATGATCTGTCAGCACCCAGTGGGTACCGGTAAGCTGGCCAGC
>NW_020187532.1:1099437-1099980 GCF_900000015.1 Plasmopara halstedii | reverse complement strand
AAAGCTCTTCGAGCTCGTTTCTTGGTCCCACAAGAAATTCCGTTGGAAACTTATCGCATTCGTCTGAGTGCACAACGAGTTGGCTCTCGTGAACTCGCAATGCGGACAATACCTGTAGTGCTCGTACCTGGCAAAAGCGCTACAGATGATGAAGTGCTCTTTGAGCGATGGGTGCAACGGCACTGGGAACTTTCCTCACTGCATAGCCTGCAGTTGAGCCACAGGGAAGTGGACATGTGTGCGGAGCGACACCTTCGCTTTGAGTTTGCCAAACTCAAGGCCAACGTCGACTTCCTTCAGGATAGATTGTCGCCCTGCGACGTATGTTAACCCATAATGCTCCCGCGAGCTCTGTGTCTTCGACCATAAGAGCTCAGGACCACTGCTTGAGCTCAGTTCATAGCCCATCTACTTCCTTGGATGTTGTCGGGTAGCACGGGGCGTCAGATGACGCGGGACGTCCTGATTTTTTTGATCAAAAGCGTACACGGTGACTGGGCAATCTTGCCGAAGTGGCGCCTCAAACTCCATCGATTTTTCTGT
>NW_020187532.1:1098768-1099427 GCF_900000015.1 Plasmopara halstedii | reverse complement strand
CGGCAGCTTGAAGCTGCCCATAAGGCGGCTCTGAAGCGCGCCCATCCACGGCCAGTCACTAACCCTCGTGTGGAATATGGCTTTCATTCAGCGGATCCCGCTGTGGAAGCGAAGGACGCGTACTCAATCGTTACGCGCCCACATCATCGGGCCCCCGGCCAGAACGGAAGATGAACTTGCCACACGGAAAGCTCCCACAAGAAATTCCGTTGGACGTTTATCGCACTCGTCTGCGTGCTCAACGGGGTGGCTCTCGTGTACCCACAATGCGGACAATACCTGTAGTGCTCGCCCCTGGCAAATGCGCTACAGATGACGAAGCGCTCTTTGAGCGATGGGTGCAACGGCACCGAAACCTTTCCTCACTGTATAATCTACAGTTGAGCCACACGGAAGTGGACGTGCGTGTGAAGCGACACCTCCGATTTGAGTTTGCCAAACTCAAGGCACGACGTCGACTTCCTTCGGATTGTTGCCCTGCGACGTATGGATTAACTCCTAATGCTCCCGCGAGCTCTGTGTTCGCGACCGCAAGAGCTCAGGGCCACTGCTTGAGATCAGCACATGACCCTTCTTCTTCCCTGGCTCTTACCGGTAAGCGTGGGGTGTTTGATGACGCGGGGCGTCCTGATCTTTCTTATCAAAAGCGTCCACGGCGT
>NW_020187532.1:1095444-1095694 GCF_900000015.1 Plasmopara halstedii | reverse complement strand
CCTTGCATCCAAGTCTAAGACTAGACAGCGTTCCACGCTATCAAAGTCAAGGAACTTGCCTTTGAGGTCCATAGGGATCTTCGGGGCCGTGACACGTGTCTCCGTCGCTAGGCATACAGTGACGATGTCACCCAACCGCGCTTGCAGCGCCTCAGCAGACGGCTGACTTCCCTCATCGTGGGACGTCGAGCATAACTGTCCGACGCCCCGACATCGATGAGGATCTTCCATGGCGTCTAGAAGCTCTTTG
>NW_020187532.1:1095044-1095434 GCF_900000015.1 Plasmopara halstedii | reverse complement strand
CTGCGTGCACGATTGCACCGATATTCGTTGAATAACGGCTTGCTATATTATAGCACCGTTTCAGCGGATACACCACGAACTGTGGTTCCTCATGATGAGGATTTGAAATATCGCATTCTCTATGAGGCTCACGACACGCCACTCAGTGGCAATTTCGGTCTGAGAAAACATACAACTCTGTGAGTCACCACTATTGGTGGCCCAAGCTGTACAAATGGACGAGCACCTAAGTGCGCACGTGTGAGACGTGTCAACGGGTGAAGCTCTCGAAAATGCAGCTGCGCCGCTGGCTAGCTTACCGGTACCCACTGGGTGCTGGCAGTCCATGAGTTTGGACTTTGTGTTTTGTCCGCGAAAGATTCGGCGGGCAACACGGGTGTCGTGGTATCT
>NW_020187532.1:1094533-1094699 GCF_900000015.1 Plasmopara halstedii | reverse complement strand
GTGCTCGGCACCAAGTTGGATATGTCGACAGCGGATCATCCGCAGACCGATGGTCAAATCTAAAGGGTGAATCGCGTCATCGTAGACGTTCTTCGCAGCGTCTGCGCTGAGACGCCGAGGCGCTGGAGCGCCATGTTTCCACTCGTAGAGTTTGCACCGAGCAATT
>NW_020187532.1:1094043-1094523 GCF_900000015.1 Plasmopara halstedii | reverse complement strand
GGGAGCAGAGCTCCGAGCTGCCGGGCAGCACGCAAAAACACGACGGTGTTTTGTCTGTCAAGACACTCGTCACCTTCGGAAGGGTTGCCCCCTGTGCAAGGCGCGACAAGGTTCTTCAAACCATCGCCCCAATTCCTACCAGTCTGGTTCGTCGCGGGGAAAAGACACCACCCAGTAGGCGCGGGCCGACCTACTGGGGAAGAACCGAGTTTTGTTGAGCCGTGGAGGCATAGGTCAGCAGGGCCCAGCCCCGAAAAGCTCCGTGCTCTTGGACACGGAACGTGTATGCAAGCCGGGCTTGCTGGTCGTGAAGGCGGCCGTAAAGGGCTTCGAGAAGCCACGGAAGATCCGCATCGATTCCGGGGCGTCGGGCAATTATGATCGACGCTTCACGATGGAAGAAAGTTTGCTATATGCTGATGCGCTGAAAGCGCGGTTTGTGATCGCCACTGTTCGCCTAGCGACGGGGACACGTGTCAT
>NW_020187532.1:1093577-1094033 GCF_900000015.1 Plasmopara halstedii | reverse complement strand
TTGGTCCCACAAGAAATTCCGTTGGAAACTTATCGCACTCGTCTGAGTGCACAACGAGATGGCTTTCATGTACCCGTAATGCGGACAATACCTGTAGTGATCGCCCCTGACGAAAGCGCTACAAATGATGGAGCGCTCTTTCAGCGACGGGTGCAACGGCACCGGGAACTTTCCTCACTGCATAGCCTGCATTTGAGCCACAAGGATTGGACGTGCGTGCAGAGCGACACCTCCGCTTTGAGTTTGCCAAACTCAAGGCACGCCGTCGACTTCCTTCAGATTGTCGCCCTGCGACGTATGGGTTAACCCTTAACGCTCCCGCGAGCTCAGTGTTTGCGAATGCAAGAACTCAGAGCCACTGCTTGAGCTCAGCTCATGACCCTTCTACTTTTCTGGCTATTGCCGGGAAGTGCGAGGCGTCTGATGACGCGGGACGTCCTGATCTTTCCGATCAAT
>NW_020187532.1:1092749-1093567 GCF_900000015.1 Plasmopara halstedii | reverse complement strand
GCAGCTCTCATGAGTGTTTTCGCCGCCTAATCAGGCATATCGCGTGCGATCAAGTTTCTTTGCCACCCGACAGGGCAACCAAGAATTAGTGGACTCTGTCCAAGAGTTGCGCACTCTCATTGCCGGGATGGCAGCAGATCCCCTTCCGGAGGCGGTCACAGTAACCGTTATTATGGAAGGCCTCCGCACTGGCGTGGCCAGAATGGAAGTCTTTCGTGTGCATCTGTCTTCATGATAAGAAGCGGTGAATGTGGTATTAAATTCCGAACTAAATTTCAAGTCGGCACGATTTGGTTGAATACACACTCCAACAGCTCGTCGAGCGGGTCTGTGCCTATGGATCTCAGCTATGCTGAGGACGACGGAGCAGAGCTCCGAGCTGCCGAGCAGCACACAAATATACAACGGTGTTTTGTCGGTGGAGACACCCGTCACCTTCGGAGCGGTTGCCCCCTGCGCAAGGCGCGTTAAGGTTCTTCGAACCATCGCCCCAATGCCTACCAGTATGGTTCATCGCGAGGAAACGACACCACCCAGTAGGCGTGGGCGACATACTGGAGAAGAACTGAGTTCTGTTAAGCCTCGGGGAGGTAGAGGTCAACAGGGCCCAGCTCCGAAGAGCTCCGTGCTCTTGAATACGGAACGTGTTTACATGCCGGGCTTGCTGGTCGTGGAGGCGACCGTAAAGGGCTTCGAGAAGCCATGGAAGATCCTCATCGATATCTGGGCGTCGGGCAATTACGCTCGACGCTCCACGATGGGAGGAAGTCAGCTGTATGCTGAGGCACTGAAAGCGCGGTTGGGTGACATCGTCACTT
>NW_020187532.1:1092115-1092739 GCF_900000015.1 Plasmopara halstedii | reverse complement strand
GACACGTGTCACGGTCCCGAAGGTCCCTGTGGACCTCGGAGTCAAGTTTCTTGACTTTTATAGCGTGGAACGCTGTCTAGTGTTAGACTTGGATGCTAGGTGTGACCTCATCCTTGGGGTGGCATGGTTGAAACACCATGAGCCATGGATTGATTGGAGATCATCGAGGGCGAGGCCTTCGTGATGAACGTGAAGTGGCACGTAAGGCACTGAGCACTGCTCTTGTTGCGAAGCAGTCGCTGCATGAAATTGATGGCGTGGTTGGACAGAGTCCGAGGGTGCCCTTCAGATGCGCGTGGAGTGGCACGTTATCCACTGGACGAAGACTGCGGGGTTAGCAGCTCTTCGTAGGATATTGTAGATAAAATCAGAGCTCCAAAGAAGCGGACTGTAAGGGTGGCACCAAACGACGCTGAATGCGTGCTCACACTGGTCTCACCGAGACATGAAATTTCTGTACAGAGGCGACGGCGACGCCGTATGCTGGCTGCAAGACGCCGGGCGCCGACCCTAATCCAGGGTGTGTCTACCGTAGACAACGGCGCCGAGTTATACACCCTTGGCAACGGTATGACAGGGGAGGAAGATGGCAACGTCCGTCTGGAAGCTATGCCTGCTGTATAT
>NW_020187532.1:1092033-1092105 GCF_900000015.1 Plasmopara halstedii | reverse complement strand
GCGTAACACGCCAATGGCCCCTGTCCAAGGAGCAGTGCGACGTCATTGACGCCTTTTTCACTCGAATCGGTC
>NW_020187532.1:1091819-1092019 GCF_900000015.1 Plasmopara halstedii | reverse complement strand
TCATTGTACGACCGGACGAGGAGATAAACTCGTCATCGCTTCTGAATGAAGCTGTCTTGGAGGACACCAACAGAGTGCTGAATGCAGGAAGTGGATCGTTGTTCCTACGGAATCCCTTGGATCCGTACTATCCTTTGGTGAAGGAATTTCAAGAGTTGCCTCCAAAGACCCGCCTCCGGTCCTATATCCGGACCGAGGTA
>NW_020187532.1:1091557-1091809 GCF_900000015.1 Plasmopara halstedii | reverse complement strand
CAGCGGAGCTGCCGTAGCTTTGCGCTTAAGGAAGCGTCTTTAGGTCACCGACCTTTCGCTTTTTACAAGAACCAAGTAGTTGTGCAGCGGATTGCAATCCGCTGCCTCTAAAGGTACTTAAAAGCCTTAACCAAGGCAAACGAACACTTTTGTTCAAAATCGAAGCTGATTTTTATTTATATTTGGGAGAATAAAAAAATGCCCCAACTCTTGCCATATATAAAAAAAATATCCCAACTTTTCAAAAAATAG
>NW_020187532.1:1090720-1090922 GCF_900000015.1 Plasmopara halstedii | reverse complement strand
TGGTGTCTCATTCCCCATGTCCCTGTGTCCCTTGTCCCTATGTCCTCATACCCATGTCGTGTTCTATGTCCCATGTTTTATGTTCGAATTTCTTACAACATTCGTTCTGTATGTATCTGTAGGTCACTTAGTGTTAGTATAACAATTGTGAAAAACAGTCAAATATTGAACACGCAAAACGTTCATGTATATTATGCAATAT
>NW_020187532.1:1084510-1084685 GCF_900000015.1 Plasmopara halstedii | reverse complement strand
GTATGTGGCTAGGTAGCCAGTAGTTATGCATGTATTTAGATTTTACTATATATATTTGGGAAAATTTATTCATTTATTTAAAGTTAGGCGGCTTTGCCGCAGATAAAAATAAAAAAATCAGTTTTGGATTTTGAGCGGAAGAGTAATTAGCCTTGGGTTAAGGCAATAATTACTC
>NW_020187532.1:1083725-1084307 GCF_900000015.1 Plasmopara halstedii | reverse complement strand
CTGCGCTTTCAGCGCCTCAGCATACAGCTGACTTCCTTCCATCGTGGAGCGTCGAGCACAATTGCCCGACGCCCCAGAATCGGTGAGGATATTCCACGGCTTTTGAAGCCCTTTACGGTCGCCTCCACGACCAGCAAGTCGGACTTGCACACACGTTCCGTGTTAAAGAGCACGGAGCTCTTCAAGGCTGGGCCCTGTTGACCTGTGCCTCCCCGAGGCTCAGCAGAACGCAGTTCTTCTTCAGTAGGTCGCCCGCACCTACTGAGTGGTGTCGATCCCCGCGATGAACCAGACTGGTAGGCGTTGAGATGATTGTTCGAAGAACCTTGGCGCGCCTTGCGCAGGGGGCAACCGTTCCACAGGTGACGAGTGTCTCCATAGACAAAACACCGTCGTGTGTTTGCATGCTGGAGCTCCGCTCCCTCGTCCTCAGCGCAGTTGAGATCCATGGGCATAGGCCCGCTCGACGAGCTGTTGGAGTGTGCATTCCAACAAAGTCGTGCCGACTTTAAATAAAATTCGGCATTCAATGACACATTCACCGTCCCTTCAAACGAGGACGGATGCACACGGGAGACTTCA
>NW_020187532.1:1082400-1083715 GCF_900000015.1 Plasmopara halstedii | reverse complement strand
GACCCTGAACTTGACAAGTGCATACTTCATCGCAAGTAGCTTCTTGTCATGAACTGGGTAGTTCTTCTCCGCAGCTTTGAGCTGGCAAGATTAAACACGATCACCCGATCTCACCTCTCGGTGATTGCTTGCAGCAGTGCACAGCCGATGACGAAGTCCGAAGCATCCCAGACGACGCTGAAAGGACGATCAGGGTCTGGCAGCGCCAGTATTGGTGCATGAAAGAGGCTGTCTTTGACCCCGTCAAAAGCCGCCTGATGTTCGTTGTTCCAACACCACTTTGCATCCTTTCTAAGGAGGTTGGATAATGGCCGGGCCATTTCTGTGTAATTTAACGCTGTACTTGTGCAAGTAATTGGCAAGACCAAGCCACTTACGCAAGTTCTTCTGGTTTTTTGGGACCGGCCAATCTACAATGGCCTTGACCTTTAGCGGGATTCGCGGCCACGCTTCCCAATGAAGCACCCTAAAAAGGAATCTCTTCTGCACCAAAGACGCACTTGACTGCATTGTCGTACAGTTTGTTCGTGCGCATGCACTCGAGCACCGCCCTTAAATGGACGATGTGGCTCGCCTCATCTGTCCTCCCGTGCTCCGCGCGACTATGAACGAAAACGTCGGCAAAGTTTGTCTGTGCATACGCCCTGTGGGGCCTGAACAACTGCGTCACAAGTCGATTAAATGTTGCTGGTGCATTTGACAGCCCTTGGGACATCACCAGCCACTCTCAGAGCATACCGCTCGGAGTGCTTACCGCTGTCAGTGGAATGTCACTCGCTCTCATGAGCAATTGGTAGTATCCAATTACTAAATCGAGTGCACTGTACTTCGTACACCCCACCATGTTGTTATGACGAACATCCTTTCTAGGAATTGGCGTTTGTGCCGGAATGGAGGCAGCGTTAAGCTTATTGTAAGCATGAACGATACGCCATTTGCCGTTCGGCTTCCGAACACAAAACGTGGGTGTCGAATGGGGAGAGTTACTCTCACGCACCATCCCTGCATCGTGTTTCGCACGGAAAAAGGCATCAATGACGTCGTACTGCTCCTTGGGCAAAAGCCATTGGCGTGTTACGCAGTATTTGGCTCTCGGAGCCAGGTCAATCTCATGACGCACACCTCGGTCCGGAGGTAGGACCGAAGGCGGGTCGGTCGAGACGACATATTGATATTCCTTTACCAAAGGATAGTACGGATCCATGGAATTCGGAGGATCGATGATTCACTCCGTGCGTTCGGCACTCTCTTGGTGGCTTCCAAGACTGCTTCTTTTTGAAGCGATGACGAGTTCGTCTTCTCGTGCGGTCGTACC
>NW_020187532.1:1081518-1082390 GCF_900000015.1 Plasmopara halstedii | reverse complement strand
CGAGGCGGACGTCGCCATCTTTCTCCCTCGTTAAACCGTTGACGAGGGTGTATAACTGTATACCGTCGTCTACGGTAGACACACCCTGGATCAGGGTCGACGCCTGGTGTCTTGCAGCCAGCATACGGCGTCGCCGTCGCCCCTGTACAGAGCATCTAGGTATCGGTGAGACCAGGGTGAACACGCACTCCGAGTCGTTCAGTGTCACCCTCACTTTCCACTCCTTTGGAGCTCCGATGTTATCAACAACATCCGACGAAGAACTGCTAATCCTGTAGTTTTCGTTCATTGGATAACGTGCCATTCCACGCGCATCTGAAGGGCCGTGCCTAAGATGTCTCGAACTCTGTCCGACCACGCCATCAATGGCATGCAGCGACTGCTTCGCAATGAGAGCAGTGCTAGGTGGTATTCGTGCCACTTCACGTGCATCACGAGGGCCTCGCCTTCGATGCCTCGGCCCTTGGCCGACCATGTCATGCATGACATGCAGCGACTGCTTCAATACTCAAGCCGCGCTCAGTGGTTTATGTGCCACTTCACGTGCATCACGAGGGCCACGCTCGGGACTCCTGTCCGATACACTGTTGGTATCTACCAACTCGGACATTCCAATGTCTAGCACGTTGATCGTCTCGATCCAGTGCTCTCGCCAATAGCGCTTTTGTCTCCTATCAGAGGTGGGTTCATGACTCGCCAAAGCCCCACCAGGAGACGTGCGCGTCCAAGGTCATTGACCTCCAATTAATATATGGCTCAGGGTGTTCAAACCATTCCATTCCTAAAATGAGGTTATACCTTGCATCCAAGTCTAAGACTAGACAGCGTTCCATTATATCAAAGTCAAGGAACTTGACTTCGAGGTCCACAGA
>NW_020187532.1:1080987-1081508 GCF_900000015.1 Plasmopara halstedii | reverse complement strand
CGTGATAGTGGACGTCACCGTTCTCATCGAGAAGAGTCGGTGGCGGGCGGTGACAACCCGATCGACCGCCGTCCGGTGACTCGTGATGCTACTCGAGCCCTTGAGGACAAAGTTCTTCGTATCTGGATCTCCGCTGAGCGTAATGCTGAAGTAGCATATCGCTGTGCGGAAGCTCTTGACGATTTAAAGCACTTCGTGCGCCGGTTGCCTCGCCTTGAGTACAACCGCTCTCTGTCGAAGCGACTCCTAGCCGTGGAGCAGGCGAATGCATCGCTCCAGGCAACGGTGGAGCGCTTGGCTCCATCGGAAATGGAGGTTGTTGCACTTCGTGCTCAGAACCAGTTGCTGGTTGAGTTTCTGGGTGGCCGCGGGCCTGTGGGATCCGCCCCAGTTCCAACGCTTCCACGTTCACTTGCGCTGGACCTCAGTACGGCTTGAGCAAGCCCACGTAAACACCGGGTGGGTGCGCATCCTTTTCGGAAGGATCAGCGTGTACGCCAGGCCCCGTTTGGCCACAACCC
>NW_020187532.1:1080408-1080977 GCF_900000015.1 Plasmopara halstedii | reverse complement strand
CCAAATTTGGATATCAGCATATTATAGGCTGAGGATTTGGAAATCGGATTTCCAGTTTTCCATTGTTCTACCACGTGGGCAATTATAAATTCTTCTTGCTCCTGGTATTAAACCTTCCTGTCTGAGCCTGCGGTTTTGGAATCTCTACGCATATAAACCACTGTTTTGTCATGAATGCTCAGTTTCTGATTCTTTTGGCGATTGCCGGTTGAAAACGATGACACATATGTTTTCCCAGAACTATTGACGAGGAATTTTGGATCGATAACCACCTTGCTTGCAGGATCAACGGTATTATACGCATCCCTATAAGAAGATGGAATTGACGGTAAAATATCCGCGACAGTAAATGACTGCACATAATGGTACCATTTCTCGGAATACTGTTTCTGTCGAATCCAGTTCTCGAAGGTATTAATGTTAACACCGAAGATTGAAGAGGTTAGTTCAGCATCTGAATTGCCGAGAGAGGAATGAAGGTAGAAAAAGACGGCTTTTGACTTTTTCTCCCACGTCATAGTGCGGTACATGTCATCTTGCCCAAATTTCCTTTTGTATTCATTGTATC
Organism: Plasmopara halstedii; assembly: GCF_900000015.1. NCBI lineage: Eukaryota > Oomycota > Peronosporomycetes > Peronosporales > Peronosporaceae > Plasmopara > Plasmopara halstedii. Next base: position 1,080,409 of record NW_020187532.1, on the reverse strand, counting down.
T
>NW_020187532.1:1069002-1080398 GCF_900000015.1 Plasmopara halstedii | reverse complement strand
CCGTGTCGAACACTGGACTTACGGTCTCTGGCGGTGGAGCTAGTATCACCGGAGGCATTACTGTAGTAGACACTGGCATCACTGTCACCACTGGCGGAGCAAGAATTTATGACACTGGCACGGCCGCCGACACGCTTACAGTTATAAATACTGCAACTTCAGGAGTTTATTCAGACGCACTTTTGCGCCTGGACACTGATTTTTTAACGTCTGGTTTTTTTCTTATTAGTGCAGCTGTAGCTGGTGGATCGCCCAAGTTTTCTGTGGCAGCATCAGGATTAACCACGATCGACGGTGGTGGTCTAAGTGTCACTGGCGGAGTTACTATCACCAACACCGGGCTGATTGTGACTGATGGAGGTGCTAGCATTACTGATACCGGTACTACGACTAGCACGTTGTTGCTGAAAAATTCCGCCAGCGTCTTTAATAAAGCGATACTTTCCATGGACTCAACCGCAACTAGTGGCTTTGCCCTCATCGATGCCATGGTAGATGGTACATCTCAGTTCACAGTGACAGCAGGCGGTGCAACGACAATAGCATCTGGAGGACTTAGTGTGCAGGGTGGCGTGACTGTCGTGGACACTGGTGTGAACGTAGCGGCAGGAAACGTACTTATATCAAGTAATACTCAATCAGGAGCGACCAATACTGGTGCTTTAGTAGTAACTGGCGGCGTCGGGATTGGGCTCGACCTCCGCTGTGGTGGTACTATATTTGGCACAGTTGTCACCACACCCTCTGATGGACGCTTAAAAACAACGATACAAGATCTCACATCGTCACAAATGATCATCAATCAGCTACGCCCGGTACGTTTTCTTCTCTCTGCTGTCTAACATCCTCCACTCCAAACTTACTCCTCGCTCCGCGAACATCAGGTGACATATGAATGGCGACGAGACAAATTTCCATCCCGCAATTTTCCTGATGGGACATTCCCAGGATTTCTTGCAGACGAAGTAGAGCAAGTCCTGCCAGGTTTGGTGACAGAGGATGTCGATGGCTGGAAGTCACTTAACTATGTGGGTATCATTCCGCACTTAACGCGTGCTCTGCAAGAAGTTCAAAGTGAACTTAAGGCTCTTCAGCAGCAGATTTTAGAAATGCATGTCAAATTGTCTAAAACGTCTCAAATATGACAAATTCGAAACAAAGCTTTCCTTCTTATAATGATAAGAATGATGAGCTCGGAGCGTTTGGTGCTGTCGCTAGCTTTAGGCACTATACTCGCGGTGTGCGGCTTATATTGTAACAAATTATTTAATCGTCGTCGTCCAAAGAGCTTAGCAGCTGCAAGACTAGACGCGGCGCCTCGTGTACGACTCTCACAGCTGCAACAGTCAGGCTGTTGGGTGGCACTGTGCGGGACGGCGTTTGATGTGACTGGAGATCCGTTTTTTGACTTTAAGTGCGATGGAATTTACAGCCATTGGATAGGTCATGACGTCACGATGCTGATTTTGCAGTTAGGACTCGTGCCGGACGCTGCGGACGATGCGAAAGCAGTGAACAGCTACTTGGATTGCGAGTTGCCGTTAGATGCATTTCAGGGTGAAGAGGAAGTGAAAAAGCGACGGTATAAGCTTGTACAGGAGTGGTTTGTGCGCTTGTATTCACGTTTTGAGGTAATAGCCCAACTAAGCGACCGTTTTGTTGGTGAAAAGTGGGAGTCGCTTAGAGCGGAGCTCTTGTCGCCAGAATTCAGACGAAGCACCGGCGGTAAATGTCCGCTGGGATTCGGTTCGAAGACAGAGAGCAAGGTAGTAACTTATAATCTAGAAACGATAAGAAACCGGCGTTATATAAAATTTCAAGGGCGATGCTATGATGTGACGGATTCGAATTTATTCCACCCAAAGGATGGACAATTTGCACATTTTGTTGGACACGATATTACCTACGCGTTAGCAATACAGTCCGCTCGGCAAGAAGATTTGGATGTGATACCTAATCGAGCTTATACTTTTGAGGAACAGGTGTTATTGGAAAGATATCGAAAAGCTTTTGCGCGTGAGTTGTTCCTTTTGGAAGTGGAGAATGAAGAGATGGAGAGTGTGGCTAGGACGGAGACGGTTAATGTGCACCAAATCATCGAAAAAAGTGACAGTATGACGCAGAAAGAGTGTGTACATCGTTTGAAAAGAGCGCTTGATAAAGCAAGCAATGCTCAAGTTAACGCAGTTTGTTCTCGCACAACGATGACTCCATTACACAAAGCAGTGGAGAAAAATAGACTGGATCTTGTAGAGGAGTTATTACGAGCGGGAGCCGATGTAGAAGCGCGTGCAGCACTGTACGATGACGAAACGCCAATGCAAATGGCTCGGCGCTTTCACTTTGACGACATTGCCGCGCACTTGCAATCTGTACGAGTGGGCATCACCTGATGTTGCCGAGGGTTCGAGCATTATTGTGCAGTGCTTCCGTGCGTACTGCTTTTGAATACAATGAAGGCTATCGGGAAAATGACAAATATTTGAGGCTGATTGTGATTCAAAAAAATATGTTGCTCTTGTCACCTTCGAGATGTAGATTCACTTCTGTCAGTTTGCTATTCCATCGAAAGCCTTGTTAGCGCAAAAGGAAGAATAAGGTCAGTTTTGTAAGCAGCACTGAACAATTATTTCTGCTTGATTTGAATGAGCTCGAACATAATTCTTTGGATCATTTTTGCATAATCCAAGCTTCGCACTGTCATATTATCTCTACCAAAAACTCCACCTTGACTTGGCCACTAGCCTTCAGCAAATATTGTAAATTCTGAGTACAAACTTAGCGTCGACCTTGTCTTTTCAGCATTTGGTGAATACTTGCGATATACTCGGGTCCAATACCACAGCAACCTCCCACAAGTTCCACACCCAGCTCTATCCATTGCAAGATAAAAGTATTATATTTCTCCACAGCTAAATCTGTGCGTATGGCTTGTGGTTCGCTGTACTCCGCGAGAGCCCAATCATCCGGGATGATCGTAAGGCGATTAGCATATGCACCCAAAAGCACCCCCTGCTCGCGCAAAATTGCACGCGTATGATCATTTTCGTGCAGCTCTTTGAGTGCCTTACAAATTGCCTCAGGCTGAGAGCAATTAAAAAGGATCGCCTGCAGCTTTATGCCCGTTAAATGTGCGGAAAAACTGATCAACTTCTCAAATACATTGCACAGATCTTCTCCGCTTCGAAGACGTCCCTTACTATTCAATGTGAATGACACCATAATTTCCATATTTTTGTCACCATCTCTACTCCGATGCACTCCGAGCAATGCCATTTTGGCTTCACTACTCGACGATAATGTCTCTGCTAAGTAGCAATCGACAAAAGGGTTTAAAGTCTGAGCAATCAATGTATACATTTCAACTCCACTTTCATGATCGGGCACCCTGTCAGCTCTGTAACTCTCCAGCAAAGGAGGCAGCGACCCGCAGACTTTGGGTTTTCGTCTCATCGGGTCCAGGGACGCTGCTGTCCATTGGTCACATGCTTCTCGAGCCACTCGACCAGCTATTGTCGTGTATCGTTGAATCTCCTCGTCACTAAATCCAACACCGGGGGTCACTCCGTAATTGTTGCTCGTGATGCAATCAGCACCGGCGTCCAAGAACGACATGTGCACCTCCCGTAATAAATTATGGTGCTGCTCGTGTACAAGTGCTATCGCGGACCAAATGCGGCGATCGTCGGCGAGCCCACGGGCAAACAATTCTTCACCTGTCCCTCCATCTAGCAGTGTTACGCTTGGGATCTTTTGCGTAGTCATAGAAATTTAATTGATTATCATGATAAAATATGTCTGTACCTATTCTGCTGAGGGACAAGTGCAAGTGCAATGTGTAAGCACATCAAATCAATGCCCGCACCTGCCGATTGATTAAATTCAAAAAATTATTTTGCCCACAACCTATTCTTGTTTCGCCTGCTTATGGCATTGACGTCTTGCATGTGAATATTCTGGCTCTCAGCCATGGCGTCACTCACCCTGCACATGACGCTCGATCTCATTTAAATACCCCCACTGATTGTACTTCAAAGTGTAGTTAGGCAGATTACAGCAAGTTGAATTTGATCAACCGTTTCTCCCGACTAAGATCGGAGCCACTACGTGGCGGTTTTAAATACACCCGGCGTTTTACTACACCATTAGTGTAATATGGGGTAAAGTCTGTGGAGCCATGCAATGCGCTATTCAGTGCAAAATTGTTGTGGGAGTAACTCACCTTAACACCGCGGTCTCTTGGCGCAAGTGCTTCGGAGAATTCTTTCCACAATTCGACTTATCTGCATTCTGTCTGACTATCTGGATGCGGATGGTCAGCGGTTGACAAATCCAATATGGTGCCGAGCACATTGAACAATATTCATTGCAAAGCGCGAATCTTTATCCGATACAATGGCTACCAACAAGCATGTTTACAAGAGCGATTTGTCAAGTTAAAACTTTCATGTATCATCACTGGTCAGAGTTGCTGGGCAGCAGCGTGATGAGCCACCTTTTGCAGTCAGCCCACAAGAGAACCGCAATACCGGTATGACCCAGCGTATTTTTTGGGACATCTAATATATTAATGATAATCATGGATCGCTAACACTTTGCCAGGATCGGCAGAATATTCAAAGGGACCACCGCATTCTGTGAGGGTTAAACTTGTTGAGACGTTTGTGCTTGCCATCATGTACATTCGGACCATCAATACATGGTTCCGAGCAATTTGTCATTCTCTTGAAGGGTGACCTCAAATTATGACGTTGCTTATGTTTAATTATGCAAAACACAAAGTACTACATTGGCATCGCGGTGGACAATCACCACCTCCGGTTTGAATCCTACACTCCTGATAATATTCATGATCCAAATTATGCATCTAGTGAGGGGTCTTTGACTTGGAGCAAGGTCAGGCCGAAGACCCAATGGGACGCTAGATACCCCGTACATTACTCTGTACTCATGTTTCTCACCGTGAGACCCCACTCAATGCTGCGTGTCATGCGGAACAGTGTTGTGATATAGCAAAAATTAGACGGTGGGGGCGTGTATCCGAGCACTTCGTCAAAACGAGGCCAAAGTCTTCGAGTTTAAATCCGTCAGCCGCAGCATGTGTTGCGTCTGACCCGTACGCTGTGCGTATGATTGAGTAGCGACATCCCATCCTGCCACACGGCAGCTTATAGCCGGGCACCGCGGAAGCGCATTCACCATCACATTTGCAAAATCTTTACCACAGGGTGTACTCCGTAAAGAAGAATAAAAATCTAGTCAAGTTTGTAAGAAAAATATGTCGCTGTGTGCGAGGATTTATGATCGGTATGGATCGCGACCAGCTAAGACCCACACATGGATACTAGAATCTGACGAGGGCATACTTTATTGTAAATGATTTCGTGTCATGAACAGGTTAATTTTTTATTGCTCTCAGCAGGCGGGACTCAAACGCAATCGCGCTTCCATGCCCGCTGTATTCGCTATGAATAAAGCGCAGCCTATTGCAAGAGCAGGACGCCAATAACGAGGTGGAATGGCCGATCTAGAGCTAGAATCAGAACTATCTCGTATACGCCTCTTCTACCGCTCTACAATACCATTTGACGTAATTTCTAAGAGATTGGTGAGACTTCGTGCCCTTTCGGCATAGTTTACACTATTCTTGTGTAAGCAGTTGGTCATATCATACTGATACATCATTCCTTTGGGATAGATGTCCATTTTAATTGTTAATGGCCTTTATCTTAGCGAGACTGCCCGGATGTCATGCTTTTCGAATGAGGCATCCCAGAAAGAAAGTTTCGTAGAAAACAAAGGGGCACCAGTCTATTGACAAATGACTTATTAAAGCACATACACTCGTAAGTAATCTAGTCCATTTTGTACATCGGACGTTCCATAATCTGCTTGACTATGGACGAGCATATCGCGGAAAATGGGTTTGTACATAGGTACGATGTGGCCTGAGCGGTGTCGCCAGACAATTAATCGCCGCTGGTAAGATTTCCTATACTAACTGCCTTCACAGTAATAACAGTGTTTATTATTATATAAACACTTAACACTATAAACTCGAGTTTGGCTTGAAATTTAGTAAGGATTTTGCTTAGAATGTGACATCATCGGAGTATTTGCTACAGTAAGAGAATTATTGTCCTATCTCATCAGCCGCTGGTCGTTCCCGTTTGTTTTGTTGAAGGACCTGAATGAAGTGCAGCGGGCCATGTTTTGCAAAACTTCTTTTGAAGGAATTGGCGTTTGCGCCGAGATCATGGCTATTTAATCACGAAGAGGCTGAAGTAAGAGATAGTCAATTTCATTACTCGGCTCCGACTTTCTGTATCAGTAAGGCTCAAAGCAGGTGGCAGGAGGTATGTTGTAAATTCAAATGCAGTGTGTGACATGACTCACCACTTGATCCGAAAGCAACACGTTTGGTGGGTCTTTTGTATTGCTTTCCTGTACATATCTTAGAAAGATATTGGTTCCCGCTCTATTAAAGCTTCTGGCGAAGGTAGTGAGGGAAAGACCTTCCGCCCTAATCATTGCACGCACAATAATAATCGCTCTCATCCTTCTTCAAGAATGCTCCTTTCCTCGCACGAAGAGCCCTTCACACGTAGTGATGATTAAGCAGAATCGTCACATCGTGACAAGGATGAGTCATGCTACATAAGCGCATAGTCTGGTACGTTCACTCGCTACTTTTTGTTGCCCATCAAAATCGGCTGTGGTACAAAGATTAACATATTTCTCTTGTGCATCTCCTTCGCTCTCGCCTGAGAGGCATATCGAGCTCCCACACGAGGGAGGCCAACGAACTTCTCGCGGGTAAATAATAGCTGAACGACGCACGGAGACATAACTAGATTTTAGTGTACGCCGCGAAAGTCGTGGCCAATAGAAGATGAAGTAATTGATTTTGATGAACAACGCAATGACTTTAGCTATTGATAACAGTATCCCGAGCTTTATTAAACATGATTGGACCCATCCTGATAGATTAAAAGCGTCGTCAACGATGCCCGATGCGCGACTGTTGAAAACAGTAAATATTTTGCAGTGGCATCAAAGGTGTCGAATATTGATACCATTTTCGTAACACTCGTAAAGAAACTAGTGACTGTGTGACAACATAGTATAAGTCAGACTGTTTGAGAAACTATGTGGACGTTGACAGCGTGACATTTTATCTTGCCATAAAACTACTTTCGAGAAAAGAAGAATGTCGTAGCTGAAACGCCACGAACTAGGGTTTATGCACTAGGTGCTACGCACTTCGCTTTGAGTATAGCTTGAACGCATCTCTACCAGAAGTAGACACATTTTTAATACAGGCACAAAAACCATGGTTCTGCTTTAAAGTTGATAGCAATGATTTTTCTTAATCGCCTCCAGCAGAGCTCCTAGACCAGAAGCAGTGAGCCGCGGTCTTATAGTGGTTGGAAAATGAGACTTCTATCGCATTCTCTTCATACAAGTACGCTGGTTACGACGGAAATGAACAATTGTATGTCTCGGTCCTTAGCCTCTGGAATGATGGTGACGAAGAGCAGTGAGCTGTTGTCTCGTGTGCCAAGGCCAATCGAAAGCTGAAGTGGACAGGTGTCGCATCCTCCCGTACCTTGGTCGATGGCGACGGGTAATTCAAAGTCGCGAGTAGACGGGCCAGAAACTAATTTAGAAAGGATAAATCATCCTGGTCACGATCTAACGGTACAACGCCACCGTGTGATGTGCCCACCGTGCGGAGCAATAAAGGTCCATGTGATTGAGAAGAGAATGATTTGCTACTCAAAGACAGAGTTACAGGGAAAAGTTGTAAAGCTCGCTACCTCTGTCAGCACTTGAGCTTGTAGTTTCATTCCTAGAAGATAGTGATATGGAAGCGCAAATTGGTGCTGCCACCAAAATGTACCGTAGGGGAAGTAAAACTGATCCGTCATCATGCATGGTCCGTCACTGAAAACACTCGCAGAGCATTAAGTGCGAGGAGTATGACAGCTCTCCCTAAGGATACATGGATTCCATTTCAACCTTGTTGAAGGATAATAGGGACGTGGTGAAGCTGCATGGCGTGCTGCCCCCAAATCGGGGAATGTCACAATTTTGACCTGGTTCCCGAAGCCTTATCCCGCGTCATACCTAACTGAGCAAAAGTGTGTTGACGTGGACGCTCTCTTCCGTGCGAAACAAGAAGCGGGTCTGGTGAATAAATCAGTGCGCCATTCGGTACCGGCTGTCTGCGCTGCAAAGGTCAGCTGCAAATGTCAGATTGTGCATGTTTATAATATACTTCATGAAACCACTCTCCCGGACTAAACGCCTACTCCCACAAAAAATCAGCAACAGGAAAGCTTGTTTAGTTGTAATCAATTCTGTGTCTTTGACATAGTTGATAATTATTATCAACTGCTGATGAGAGACAATATTACTTTTTCAATATTGAGGAGTGTGCTCTGGGCGTGGTGGCTTATGCCACAGGGACTGTCTTAATGCACCAGTAATCTTGATGGTCTGGTGACGCAGATGATCAGACCATATCGTAGCAACGCACAATCTGGATTCGACGATTTATGTGTCTGTCGTCGCGTAGAGCACGTGAAGTCGAATGTAGAATGAAAGCTTAAGAGTGGTGCTCGAGTGTATCTGTTGACTACGTCATTCCCTAGTAAAGACACGCGTGTCTTTCGGGTGGGCGATGTAATCTTTAATGGTATACAAATCGCGGCCATCGGAGATTGGAAAATGCTTCTAAAACTAAGTGATTTGATGATGTGGCTTAGTGTGACAAACGCTCAACACAATTATTTCACAAAATTAGCAAATATGGCTCGGCACTCCACCAACTACGTATCAGAAATTCAAGGTGCTTGGGTGCGGCAAGAAAAGTAGTTACCAAGATTGGGAATGAAATCTTCATGTGTGCCTTTCTGCCGTTCCAACATAGCTGTGACGCATCATACTTGTTACAGGATGTGCACTACTCCAAGCTGATGTCGATGCGCATAAACTTGTACTCACGTTTGACTCTCTCCAACTTAAAACAGCATAAGAAAGTAATCTGTTCATGACCAGGAGCTACTTGATATATAGTATACCTCTGTAAACGACTCCAGCTGATCAACGTGCGAGTCTGGCTGTTCGGGATTCGCCTGCTGGCCTAGATAGAAGCCGTCTCTTATCTACACTGAGCAAGCGTCCTCGCGCACAGCGCCACATCCCTCACATAGAATCAAAAGATGGCTATCCTTCTTTGCAGAGTATGTATAGAGGTAAGTTATGAGGCAAGCCTGCCAAAAGTAGCGGCAGACGCTGTTTGCACCACTCCGACTAAAATTTCTCGCTTGTCACAATAGTGACGTCAATAGTTAGTGATAAGGCGAAATACAGCGTACAGGTTAAAGGCAACATTTCTTGCGCTGCTAAACACATTGAATAGCAACGAGTTGGGATCTCATATGCCGCTTTATCCCAAAACGCTCCGATGCATATTTGCCAGCTCAAGGCTTACCATCTGCAGTAACTTAACACTCAGTGTAAGTTAGTGCCTCGTGTTAAGGACATCAAGTACAGAATACTAGACAAGGCGAATAATAATCCGATGGGCATTGAGAACGGCACTTGCGCTGCTAAATGGCGGTCCGGTCCGCTTTCAAAGCGACGTAAACATTTAGAGCTACATCAGCCGCACATGGAAGCTTCATGTGGGTGCAGTTCAACCCCACACCCCTGTATATTCTCCTACGGTCTTCGTGACATCTCCGAGCAGACTACGCTTCAACACAGTCTAGTTACCTTGGAGGTTTTTTAATAAACACACCGATGCTATACTTGTAGCAGAAAGTATTCAACTTTGCTCTATCGGTAAGCAATACGAGCAGCATTTTATCTAGACCATATCAGGCACGATCATTATTGCGCACGTAATAGGTGGTCGCATGATATGTGGTCCGTAAGAAACCAGACACTACACTTTTTATCTAGCCCTACATGGGTGAGTTTTGATGCACCAATGTGCCAAAGCTGAACCCAAAGAGTCCATTGTGTAGCTTTAAGTAAGCAGACGCGCAATAATTAGCAACATGAAGTCATCACCTATAAAAATTTATTGTGCGCTGATGCAACGTTTCTTATAGCTATAGCTTATCTTCTTCTTCGATAGGCATGGCATCTCTCCAACTTTATCGTAAAAAATACAAGACAAGCGTTTTGTTCGACCGCTTAATAATCTAGGTATGAGCTCACAAATAGCTTGAATGTAGATGATGACAATCCTACGTTAAAATATACCAAAATTTGTATACGTCTTGAAGCTTGTGTTTCTTAATTTTGATGTTAATACAACCGTCAGAGTAGTATGATCTATTACGTTTTTACCGACTTATACATCACCGCTTTTATGTTATTCGGGACGCAACCTCAGCATGGCATGCTCCAGCATGGTCTGGTATCGTTGATATGATGTTAAAACCCGAAGCGAAAAGTTTATTATGCTCCATGTCTTTCCTGTCCTAATGTTACCACAGCTTTACCAAATTACTCACCTGTAATGCGATCTGGTCAGTAAACCATTAAAAAGGACGAGGAGCGTGGATACTGGCTAGGTACCCCACAATGAATCCTAAACATCGATAGAATAGTTCTTGTCATTAAGGGGATTTCAACCCTCCATCATGAAAGTAAAGCCACCACACCTTATTTACTTGACTATGCTGAGCTTGCTTTCGACACCAACAAATGTAATACTTATGCATGTAAAATATACTTATAGCTGCGATATCGTTCTTCAAAAGTATTGAGTGGTGTCGTCTCAACACCCCCACTCGCCATTAATACTTGTTGATCCTCGGCATTGACTTAATATTGACAACCGATGACTCGCGTATAAATCAAAAAATCAGCGTTCCGAGTGCGCTTGTCAGTATACCTAAAAGCTGACGCTTCGTGTCAATGTAGTCGATTGTCAAAATTCTCTCTGTCACATCCTCGCGTATGAAGTGCTGCCTACTGTTCACATGCTTCATCCGAACGTGGTATCCGGCGTTGTTGGCTAAAGCAATCGAACCTCAGTTGTCTTCGTAAAATTGTGCAACCTCAACTTGCTCGTGACCCATGTCCTAAGTATCGCCCTCGTCCAAAGAACGTCTTCAGTGCGAGAGCTGAGAGCCATATTCTTAGCCTCCGCCGAGCTAATTGCAATGATTCGCTGGTACTTGGGCTTGAACAACACTGGCGCTCCTGCAATAATGATCGTAACTCCTGAAAACGAGCGATTGTCATCGGTATTGCTACTCAATTCAGCATCTGAATATGCCTAACCAGTAATTTTACCACTGCCGTTGTAACGGGGTTACACTTACCCTCGTATGAAAGGGTGGGTCACAAAAGATGATGTGACCGTACAAAGG
>NW_020187532.1:1066715-1068992 GCF_900000015.1 Plasmopara halstedii | reverse complement strand
CCTCGCACGACTATAAACGAAAATGTCGTCAAAGTATGTCTGTGCATACGCCCTGTGGAGCCCGAACAATTGCATCACAAGACGATTAAACGTTGCTAGTGCATTTGAAAACCCTTGGGGCATCACCAGCCACTCCCAAAGCATGCCGCTCGGAGTTTTCACCGCTGTCAGCGGAATGTTACTCACTCTCATGGGTAATTAATAATACCCATCTACCAAGTCGAGTGCACTGTACTTGCATCAAATTAATAGTCCGTGTCGAAGAATTCATACACATCCTCACTTATCCGATTTTGTTTAGCGCAGATATAACATAGCAACATATGACGCCATAAAACTGCATGAATGGGTGCTTGCAGATCTTGCTTTTGTTATCCACCCGTCGAAAATGCATAATTTTAGCTTAAGCGTGACTGTTGGACCGCTCAGCTTGACTTCATGGTGACGTGCCCGATCTGTCTGTTAGGGTCTTAGCTGCGATGCGTAAGAAGTAGTTTTTATCCAGGCAAATTCCACTCTATCTACCATCGCTGTGTTTGATTTGCTTAAAGATTTGCATTTATCCCTCCAATTAGCTACAAGCTTTTTTTATTCCCCTTAAAAGAGACTTAAGCTATAATCACACTTTGCCCTCTGTAACTTCTAGACACGTTCGTTAAGGTGCTCAGTCTATGGATGCAGATCAAGCATCTACATTCATTCTCATTGGTGGCGAGTATAACAACTAGTCCTGTTGTGTGCTAGCCGCAATTTCACCCTTCTCAAAGCCCATATAAAGCGAAATGTCTATTAGGCGACTTTTGGCAGCTCTGTTTGCTGAAAAACCAACAAACATTTGTGCATATTCTATAGAGAACAAAAACACACTACCGACACCGCGTCTTCGCCCCACCGAGATAACATTTGGTGCTGATGTTGTTATAGATTCCAAAATGCCTTTTCCAGCACATGATGTACCTTTTTTGCAAAGCTGAAAGACAAACGTGGCCACCAGAAATGCACGGCCGAAAGAATATTTTATCATTCTCACATGCAATTTGAGCAGTAGGGTCAGTGGCCTAAATCTCATGTAAAAATGGTTGAAGTTATTGGCAATAATACCGATGGTCGTCGCTGATTTCTTCGGCGGTGGTAGCACTAATACGATAGCGCGTTCGCAGGCATACTTGCACACCCTCAGTTCTGTGAGTTTCTTCTGCGAGACTTTCGGGGCTGCTAAGCGTAGCATTATGAGCTTGAAGTAATTTAACTTTTTGGTAAGATATTGAACTGGCGTGGTCGATACAGCTGTTGTGATCGGCGCATAACTTATTGACGATAACGATCGATTGTCACAGCACTCATTAAATGAATCATTCGGAGCTCGAACGAACACGGAGTTTTACTTTGACATGCAATCTTATGAGCTGTAGATTCGGATAGCTTAGCGCTTAAACAAGCGAGCGCAAATACATTTGCATGTACCGTCGCAACCTGTCGAATATTCCCACAGGCATCGTGCAACGGGATTACACGTACCCTGGTAGCAGGGGGGGTCACACGAGATGGGCATGGTGTGACGGCACCCAAACACGAATACGGTATGTGGCTAGGTAGCCAGTAGTTATGCATGAATTTAAATTTTACTGTATATATGTAGTTTATTTAGGAAAATATAAGCATATAAAATTAGGCGGCTTTGCCGCAGATAAAAATAATAAAAATCAGCTTTATATTTAGACTGAAGTTTAGCCTTGGTTAGGATAATAACTACTCTTGGAGGTAGCGGATTTCGATCCGCTATACTCGTATTTGGTTCTTGTAAAGAACGAAAGGTCGGTGACCTAAATTACGCTTCCTCAAGCGCTAAGTTACGGCAGCCCCGCTGCACTTGGTAGCACTTCTAGTCAATCTAAACCTAAGTCGTTTAGACGGATCCTCTGTGAGGATGGAGGAATTCTTCTATTTGCCCCAGGGCATGCAGGACGGGCTTAACAAGCTGATGTCCTTGCTTGGCCCTGAGGGCGTGCAACACCTTGTAGCGCAAGGCCTCGAGGCAATCGGTGCGCGTCTAGAGGCGTTTTCAAGTTACGAAAACGCGCCGCTAGAGCACCTGCAGCAGAAGATGTCGGCATCATTTGCGTCTATGACGCCACCGTCGATGACGGATGATTTCCCCCGCCCTAAGCCGCTCATGGTGAGTGTTAAGGTCTTTGAGGGGGAAGATGGAGAGAACTCCTGCTTTGAGTGGAAGAGGTCGAGATGGCCATCGCATCCGCCATGGTCCAGACTGAGCAA
>NW_020187532.1:1066510-1066705 GCF_900000015.1 Plasmopara halstedii | reverse complement strand
TTGGCCATCGGTCTGCGGATGATCCGCTGTCGACATATCCAACTTGGTGCCTAGCACCGAAAAGATAATCGACCAATATTTTCCCGTGAAATGGGGGTCTCTATCAATGACAATCGACTCTGGGAGTCAGTGTTGTCGGAAAACACGATCCACGAACAGCGTTGATGTACCGACCCCGTCAATGGTGTCTGGCAG
>NW_020187532.1:1065889-1066500 GCF_900000015.1 Plasmopara halstedii | reverse complement strand
TGCAGCCGACATTTCTTGCATGTCTGGTACGATTACGATTTTGTCCGCTGAGGGGCTCAAACCCGCGCCACACAACGCTAGGTCCAGAATCATTGATCACTCGACCCACGCCACCGGGTCATTGCCATGTGGCTCAGCTGGATTAGACACCAGCTGACCATGGTCATTATGGTTGTCGGTTTGAGCCCTGCAAGATGACAATTAGCATTTGGGACCACATCGATAACATGCGTCACACCTGTTGTTGGACACGGTTGCGTGACTTCAATATTTTCGCAACTCGTAATCCCGGCTGTATCCTCAGATGTTACCGTCCGAGAAATGATAATCTTTCCTGTTGCCGGATTTAGCAGCCGGTATCCCTTCAGTTTCCGAGGATATCCCAGAAAGAAAGAAACATTTCTGTGTCTTCAAGCTTGCTGCGCTTTGACTTGGGCACGTGCGCATACGCTACATATCTAAAAATTCGCATCCGCTCGTACTGAGGCCGTCGCTTGTACAGCTGTTCATAGGGGGATTTGATCTGACCTGCTGATAAGATAGTATTGCGAACATCTGCAGCAGTCACCACAGCTTCTGCCCAGTATTATTTTCCAAGTCCACTCTCCTCG
>NW_020187532.1:1065069-1065879 GCF_900000015.1 Plasmopara halstedii | reverse complement strand
TTTGAAACAGTGTTTCGTTCACGAATTGCTGTAAGGAAATCCAAATAGGCTTGTCGAGCGGTGTCTATTTGAACTCGGTTGTAATCACTTGGGTCCAGCGCAAAGAGTTTTTCACAGTCACGAGAGGCAGCGAGAAGAAGCCGAAGCTGAGCGGCTGTAGCTTCTTTCCGTCGTAGGTATTCTCGACGAAGAAAAATGCGATCCCGTCGTTTGTGTTCGTCGAACAAGCAACCTGGGTTCCTGTTTGGGTCGAGTGTGGCAGCCAAACAGTTGAGGGTGACGAGAAGCTGATCTTGTATTCGTTCGCAACGCAGTAATCAGGGCGGGCACTTGAAAGGTAACGACTTATCCGTTGGTATGGCGTCGGATGCAGCAGTGAATTCGACTGGAGTGTGGTCTGCATTAGCAAATGTCTTGCCCCGTAAAATTGTTGACGATCGAATAAACTTGTCGTAAAAGTCAATCGAAGCGAGGCAGTAGTCAATACGATTCTTGGAGTTTGGGCCCGTAAATTCGCGCTTATATAAATTTTCAAGGTGCCAGAAATCGACTAGCCCAAGGCTGATCATCCAGTCAAAGAGCTCAGCTCGGCCGGCTTCGTGGTAAGTGGAACCGGGCGAGGCTTGGTCCAAATCAGAAGCGATAGTCATGTTGAGGTCACCCATGACTATATAGACCAAGGAATCATCAAAGTGGCGAGGTAAGGCTGGGAAAAACGCTGCACGGTCTTCGGGACGAACTGGTGCATATACCACATGAAAGTATATACGGAGGTGTCCTTAAGTGGCCGAGATAATCATATAGCGATTA
>NW_020187532.1:1051478-1065059 GCF_900000015.1 Plasmopara halstedii | reverse complement strand
TTTGTATACTTTTGGAAGTCAAGCTTCCTCTGTGCAAGGTGCCGTGTGACCCGTCACAAGAGGCCAACCATATATGCCACACTCAGATAATAAGAATCGTCATGAATTTGACTTAGTATGCACCTGTTATAGCATTACAAATAGAAGGGCTATACCAAGAGAACAGTAACGGCATAGATGCCGACTTTCTTGCAAAGTAGGAGGCTGAAAATAAGTAAAGCTACCCACTCGGCACCAATTTTTTAATCAAAAAGGCTAACAGCAAGTGACGAATTGTAAAGTACCATAACTTGTGATATTCAGCTACTATGTCGGCGCAAACGTCAATTCTTATTAAGGATATGCAATATGATGGGCTGCACTTTGTACAGCGCTCTCGATTAAAGTAATGACTCAAATTATGGTGAAAGAAGGCAATATCTCTTTTACTCAGTGGACACCCCGAGCGGGATGCTGTGGGACTGGCTGCTTATGCTTCTTAAACTTTCTTGTGCACCAGCAATATTGGACCGTCTGGTGACATGGCGATCTTACATACGCAAAACACCTCTTCTGACGATATATTCGCTCATAGTCATATACTGAAACAACTTAACACAGATTTGATCCTTAACAGAAAGGTTCGTCTGCCTTGGTTCAGATTTTAGTGCTTGGATGTAGCGGATATGCGACCCGCTACAATCGTACTTGTTCTGGGAAAGAACGTATGGTCGGATACCTTAGCTTAGCTTCCTCTAAGCAAAGAGCTACGGCAGTTCCACCGCAACGCAACTATCATGGTAGATGAGCACCAAATTCAGCATGTGTTGATTCCAAGGGTGTTGTTCGTCATTGACCGCGATTCACGTCAATTTCTTTTATTTATCCTTGCAAGCGAATCCAGCTTTGACAATGACGATCAACAAGGCACAGAGACAAGTGGTAAGAAATCTTGAGTTTTACCTACCGTGTCACTGTTTCTCGCATGGACAGCTATGAGTAGCTTATGTCCAGGCTGATCTCAGATTCATAAACTGCAGTCATTTATCGAGTATTCTATTGGAGTTGGCAAAGGGGTGTAACTTTATTCATACAGTTTTTTTTCAGATAAAATATTGGCATTGCTAATCGCATTGCAGAACCCTGTCAGGGTGCACCCCTGATTATATGTTTCACTATCTTCGACATCATAACCACATGTATTCTCATTTACAGTAATTGTAAAAAGCAAAAGGTCATACCATCATCTTGCTTATGGGAAGGAAGGCAAAAGCTTCCCATTAATATCGACGCTGAGAATCAATGTGGCCTCGTCACAGACAGTAACAGTGACACCAGAATATTTGCGATGCTATCCGCACTATAATCTAGCATAAAATTTGAACTAGAGTAGCGATTTCTACCAATGAAATTCATGTTATGGTCGATGTACATGTGCAGGAGATCGTGCGTAGCGAGCTGAATGCGGCAGCGCTTGCTCGTCTGAAGGGCGTGATTCGTCGCAGTGCTTTTGTGGCAATCGATACTGAGATGGGAGGCATCTCGTGTCATGAGTGCGTCTATCCTATGTTCGTGACATCTTTAACCTAACGTTCTCTGCTCGTATCTTGAACAGCACGCCACGTCCTAGCGTCATGAATTCGATCGACGAGCGCTATGCTCAATTTCGTGAAAGTGCTCAACAATTTCCTCTCGTGCAGTTCGGTATCAGTGCGTTTCATTGGGACGTTGATGCGCGCGTCTTCCGCGTTGAGACATTCCAGTTCCCACTCTTTCCGGTTTTTTACGACAAAGACTCGGGTCAAAGTAATACCGCTACAGCTTCTCCTGATCGAAGGTTTCTGATCCAAACTAAGTGTCTACAGTACATCCGCGCACATGGGTTTGATCTGAACGCCTGGATCGACCGAGGAATTGGCCACCTGTCCCACTACGAACAGCAGCAGGAGCCGTGCAAATCAGCACTGGAACAGCCAGTCAGGCCTCAAATATTGCAAAAATTTCATCCATCCCATCGAGCATTCATCACAGACGAAACACAGGAGTTTTTAGACCACTTAATGACGAAAGTAAACCAGAAGATATCACTATTTCACGGAAGACAGCGAGAGAAAGGAGAAGAAGGGAGTATATTGTTGGATAGCGGGATTCGATGTAGAGCACGGCGTGGAAGTACGAAGAGCATGAGAAAGAACCATGGACGCGCTGGACGGCTTGGGAATGGTCAAGAGGACTCTTGTACGACGATGTGTACTAGCGATGAGATGGTTGATGTTCAAAACGGTTCGAAAGAGGAAGAAGACGAGGTAATGGCGGGAGCAGCTCAAGATGAACATGTTGAAACGGACAAGGACGTTGTTACTGAAATGAAGCGATTCTTGATGAAGCCAGTTACCGATGATTGGACGAACGAATTATGCGGCGCTTACGTGACTGACCCCCTCACCCCATTCCTTCGACACGCGCTGGTGCAGCATCTTCGTAAAGCCCTTCCCGACATTGAGGCAATAGATTGTCAAGTCGACAATACTGACAATGAAATCGTCATTCGGAATCCGTGGAAACGCTGCATTCGTATTGTTGTCACACGTAACAAAAGCCATCGACGTGCACTGTTGCTTGCTGACCAACAACTTGCAGACGATGAGAGGCGTGAGCGAAACCTTAGACTGATTGGCTTCACCGCCGTGCTAGACATTATTGTGGCTGCTCGGAAACCCATAGTAGGCCACAACATGCTTCTTGACCTCATGCAGTGCTTTTGTAAGTTTCACGAACCGTTACCCAATCGCTGCGCAGATTTTCAGCACGAATTACATGCTTGGATTGGTGCAGGTGGTGGCGTTTTCGATACCAAGACACTCGTTGATCAAGCAATGCGAACAACCGATTCATTCGCTACACATCTGACGCACACTTCCCTCGAAAACTGTTTCGCTGTGCTGTCAAAGCACCCATTTTACGGCCCGGATGTGCAGAGTGTACAAACCATACACGGCGACAAGCCACTAGACTCGTCTCAGTCATCTCTTCAATCTCACCAGGCCGGATACGATGCTTTTATGACGGGATATGTATTTCTACGTGTGTGTTCTGGTCTTGGCGTGTCGAATGAAAGTATTGTATCTCTAGGGAAGAACTCGAGCGATTCAGCCAGGTTTACAGATAACACATTGGAGTCGTTACGGAATGTGCTGTATGTGAGCAACTTTTTGCCAACGTATGTGCTGAAATTACCGGGTCCGTACCCGCTGCCAACTCCTACACCCTCGCGCTCTCGGTTTGTACGAATGAAGCTGACACGAACGCGTACACCCATAGCCCCGGGTGATTCGCCATTACTTTCCACGAATGCATCCCCAGTGCTAAGGACGTTTCACATAAAGCATTGTGTCGGTTGGGTCCTCAATTTGCAGTCGGGAACGAGACTTGTCAACGTTTACTGGGAAGGAAAGCAATGCGTTTATGTTGAGTTACCATCTTCCGAAGCTGTAGAGCAGCTACTAGCAGTACGTGCCCAGACCAAAGAGTGCTGGGCCTCCAAGAGCGATCCAATGCCGTCGATTGGATGCGTTGATCTGGAACGGTGCTCTGCAACAAATGAATGCGTAGAAATAAAGGCAGGGACAACTGATCCGGCGCCACCACTTTTTGCACAGCAATCGACGAGTGACGATGGAAAGTGTCGAAAAAAACGAAAGAGCTGTGATATTGCACAATGAAGTGATACAGAATATTAATTATAAAAAGAGTTACTATCATTGAACCACCTACTCAACCTCTTTCTTTGGTCTTCGAAGTTTCAATCAATGAGCGAAGCTTGTCTGACATTTCTAAAGTTCTCCAGCAAATAGATAAAGCTCCATTTGTACTCTAATAGCAGGCTCGACTATGATGAATTGAACGTACATGTTGAAATCAGCATGCCGGTATACTTTTGGAATTCGAGTATTGACGCATACTATGATGATGATGTCTACGTTTTGTTCGCCCCTTACCACATTAACACTAGAAAGTCACCATTCTACCTACCCACTATTGACGCATCTATGCTTTGTTTGTATCTTGAAATTAGCTCTCGAGAAGCTGGCTAATCCCATTAGTATAAAACCAATATGGATCCTCTGACATTTAGGTGAGATCCTTCACCTGCATTGTGAAATACAGTTACAGTGTTTACATTGATACTTCACCTCACTTTTCGTACGCGATCAAACGTATTTTGCATTGCACTCGCCGCGCAACGCTGAAATGTCGAAACTGCTGAATAAATAGATACACATCGAATACGCCGCTTAAATCTAATACGCTATATACTGCAAAATTTAGTTTGGATAATTAAATACTTCCTGAAATTTCTTCATCAATATTCTCTATATTGGCTACTACCATAATACTAACCTTAAAAACATAGCAGGGGGGACCTACAACAAGGAACTCACCCCTAGTAAAAAATGGCCGTCGAATTTCTTCTCATATGCGTGTTATGGTCACGCTTTGCATATGAATGATCTTTGATCTTCTCAAGATTGAATTGTATCTAGTCAACAAAAGCACGTGCTCCTAGTGTCATAGGATCGGACTGGAAGCCAGGTTATTACGCAGCAAATTTAATGGATACGCTTTATTGAGTTAGTGGTAGTATTTGCACCGAATGCAAGAAGACTCGTTAGTTGGCGCACCCTGGCTAACATCATTGTATAATTCGAGCTGTCAATCTTACATGTGATACATAAAAAATTGACTTGTTTTTTTCAAATCACCAGCCGTTTCAGAACGCAAGTAACCGATGGGCAATTTTATTTGGTCCAATTCTATGGGACAGGAAACGAGCGCAGCGTAAAAACGAGCTATCGTTTATGCTTGCTCAGAAAAAACAACGTTTACTAGACGATCGATGAAGAATTCATTACTATGCGTAGTCGTGGTAGTACTATAATCAAAAAAATTGGTTCGAGCAATGTTCCCTGTGCGTATTAGATTGCACGTCAGAATGTGCTTCAAATCATTTCCCACACTGGATTGACGAGCGAACGCGCAAGAAATGTCTTGTCCATTGTTGCACTGTTGAGATAGTTAAGGGATTTGAATGTCTGTTGAAATAAAACGGCGCGCCCGATGAGCTCAGCCTGATTAAGATCATAACATCCTGGCAAGACAAACTTTTAGTGCGGAGAATTTAGCTGTCAAACACTACAACATTCGAGTAATGCATACACGGTCGATCCTACACTGTAGCCTGCGTCGCTCTTGTTCCGCTTCCTGGGTAAAAATTGTACTTCCCATCGTGCGCGTCGCTCTGCGAAACTCGCGGTCATCTCGATAAACCCACAGTGAAGCACTGTGCTGATCCACTACTTTTAATTCCAAGATAAATACTATCAGTTGAGCTTAGTATTAAAGCAATGATGTAACCATTCGATTGATGCTAAAGAGTACCATTGACATCAAATGGAACACTGTTCAGTGTTTTGATGATGCACAATGTGGTTATTAACTTTCATACCTGCTGCTATCCATCTAATTCAATTGCAATAATAAGTGATGGGCATCATATGGTCACTCTGTCGTGGGAAAAGATCGTGTTGTCTATACAGTACTTACATACTGTAGCAATCGGATGAAGCTTGAGGCGTTAGTTACCAGGTCGCAATATGATACACAACCGCACGACCGCTCAGACTTACAACATGACAACCATTCTGCAACCCAGATATCTCAGTAAGAATATTTTATATAAAAGACGAGATGGGATTGCAGTGAAGCTGTTCCTCCCTCGTCTTCTTACTGTCTTGCACTGAAGAATAGAAATTCTGAGCACCAACACTGCTATTTATGTCCTAGATACACAGTCTCGGCTGACCATCATGAGCTTCGGTGCCGTCAGATGGATAACTAATTTACTACTATACTGCGATCTTTGCAGGTAAAAAGATATCTTAAATAAAACCTTAATTCCAGAAGGCGCATACAGTGTGTGTGTGGTGTACATGAAAGATCAGTAGCAAACCAAGGTTTTTCTCGTATGCTTACCCCCCTCCTACACAGTGCCCATCAAAAGTCATGCGCCGACCAACCCCAGTGTTCAAAAAGGAAAAGGAGTCGGACAAGGCAAGCCACCCAACCAAGTTAGCAGGATCTTTATTGTATTTAGAACAAACAAGGTATGTCTTATCTTTCTATTCCTCCTTCGGTCTGAAAATAAATCGACCGGCTTCCTACCGTACAGAAAGAATACTTATTTCTATTTATCTCCTCTCCTTAGAACACTGCCGTACTCACCACAAAGAGAACGCACGAAGATGACCGATTTCATTCGCACTATATGGCACAACTCCGCTACGCAACCGCGTAAGTCTGCTACTGAAAATAAGCAAACTGTGGACCAGATCCGATTACCGACTTCAACAGCAACTACTTTGCCTGGAGGGCTAGACATACATCAGCGTATTAAACTAGAGCCACCAGCCTCCCCTTGCATGTCTTCGTCCGCGTCTGATTCCGACTCAAGTAAGGCTCAGCGCATGGCTCGCGTGAATGCACGTCGTGATAAGCGGAAGCCACTAGATACTGACGTGGGGCACGGTACGACAAGCAAGAAACTTAAAACTGAAGCTGCTTTAGACCCTAGCGGCGAGGAGCGACTGCGTGCTATGGAAGCGCAGCTTGAGCACTTGGATCCAGACTCTAAGGAGGCTAAAAAGAAACGTCGTCTTATTCGCAACCGCATGTCAGCGCAACTTCATCGCGAGCGTAAGAAAGCATACGTAGGTCAGCTGGAAGATCAGCTGCAAGCGAAGGAAAAAGAGTTAAAAGCTCTTCAAGAGCAACTGGCAGCCATGGCCGTTGAAAGCCAGCAACTAAAGCAACAGCTTAGTCGCAAAGAACGTAGTTTTAATCACGAGCTACAGATAAAGACTGAACCTGTGCTTCTTGAGAAAGCACCAATGGTGGCGGAGGAGACTGCAGTGGATTGGGCGGCGTGTTTAGAAGACATGGATGAAGCCATGGTGGGCGAAGATTTACTTTGCGATTTGGATGAGTCCCCTTTGACTGCGTATGGTCTAAGCTCTATTAGCGAAGACCCTGTGGCGACTGCACTGGCTGAAGAAGAGCAGCGTCAGAGAGTGGACGCGCAAACACAATCACATCATGAAATTCACGCTGCAAAAAAGAACCTGGCTATGGTTATGGCCATGATGTTCTCTGTTACGTTTTGTGGTCATAACAAGTCGATTGCTACCGTCGCTGATGGTAGCAACTTTTCGTCCATGTTTCATGCTGTACCAGTGAAAGAATTGTCACAAATGAGTATTGCATCTCGCATCGTAGCCTGTCTTGAGAAAACGTCTTGGGAGGATTTTCAAGATGTATCATCCTGGACGGCCTCGGCTGCCAGTGCTGTTGCTGCAGCAGTGGCCGTGAATGCGGATAAAAAGTCGCGTGCTCGCCAAGCGACTTCGCCGTCGGCTGCTTCGGACGTTACGGACTCTGGATCGTGTACGACTCCCAAGCAACTAGAGGAAGGTGACCGAAATTTTGAGACGGATTTAATTGAAAAGTTTGTCTACCCGGTCGACGAACCATTTGCTCCTGCTCTTGCAGATGCAACCTGGTTTGGCGCGGATAGTGATGACTTTGGTCATAGTGACGCTGAAAATGACGACGAACAAGTCAAGACGACGGTCAAGCCTGTGCCAATGACGTCGCGCCTTTATGAAAAGCTCACGAAGTTGTGGAAGGAGAAAAATCAGGTGTTGATGACGGTGTTAAATGGCAAGAATGAGGTGACTCGACGCTCTGTAGCGGATATGAGTACGATCCGCAAGGGTATGACCACGGGCGCTCTCTTTCCAATTACTGCTGCTAATGTTGCGGCATCGTCTAAAAATTTGCCATTGAAGAAGCACGACCGCTCGGTCACTTTCCTGTACCCGTTGAGCGCTTTTTCTGAAGACGAACGCTCGGCCGCCTTTCCCCATACCGCATCGTCGGACCACGTATTTCTTGAAGTGTCATGCCAGATCAATGGCGCAGCGCACGCTGTCCAATAGCGTGGTGGAATAGAAAAAATAGTATTAGCGAGTGCATGCAGAGCGCTGTAGTCAACATTTATGTAGAACGTATCGTGTCTTTAAATTTATCAAACGTACTCGTGACAAAATCTTTAGAAAACCCGAAAAATATATAGAACAGCGTTACAGATACTTTTGTATGGAGTTGCAGTACTAGATTCAGTGGTAGTAATTTGGATGATGGTTTCACATATACCATAGCAACTTTTTTGAATGCTATATCCGGTGCAGTCAGCGCAAGACAGGGAAGTTAGCTCAATGATACGGATTACGTCCCATATACCCACTTAAGTCCTTGATTCATAACATCTGCTACATAACGAACGTACCGGTCATACATGCCATTTATGTTAGGCCACAGATTACAGTCAATTAAATATCGTTATTTGTTTTGTACTCATTGATGGATTTCTTAAGTGAAAAATGATAAAATTGAAGAAACGCAAAAGTCGAAGGCGAACGGCTGTCGCTGGGGAATGTCAAGTTGAACATCCTTAGTGGAACAAAACAAAATTCGGCAGATATAGAGAGCCTTCAAGAAAGCTATGCAGTTTCCAATCTTTCGAAGGCAACATCAGACAACGAATAAAAATGAGCTGACAGAGGATGCAGCCGACTCAATATTACATCTATTACCAAGTGAAGTCGTTTGGTTGATTCTACAGTCATTTAACAGAAGTTTGCAAGCGGATCTTCCCAACTGAGATTACTTGACGATGATTAATGTTGATGATAATCTTGAGTATAAGTTAGCGATTAGATATGAAATGACTGCTAATGTCAACGTGACCTTGTGCATGCACACTTTAATTTGAGCTACTCAATTGCTTCATTTTTTAAATTGAAATTTGCGTACCCAAGTTACACCAGTGGAACGTTAAACATATTCTTTCATAATGATCGCCGACGGGTGGGCTACCGAGAGGGATATGTGAGGTATTGTACCTCGAGGATGTCAAGGTCAATAGAATATAGCTTCCAGTGAGTGACTTCTTAAATCCCAGTTGTAAGCCGTAGAAGGTCGATCAACAGTGACGTACAACGCGCAACTCTAAAAAACAAAGTACGTGAAAATTTGATACAGATACCATCTTGCAACGGAAACAGAGCTAAGTTTTAAAATTTTCGTTTAACTTGATAATTCGGCAGCGTGCTACGCTATTACGGGGTTAAACGTACCTCTGTATGACCCCATAGATCTGAATTACACAAGTTGGTGTAATCATACAATGGTTTGGCTACCATGGAAGGACTGTCACTTTTTAATTGGGATAACCTAAGGTTTTTGATATAGGCGGCTCTGCTGCAAATAAAACCAATTTAAAACAGCTCCCATTTTGAACGGAAGAATGTGTTGAGGTTTCTGAGTACCCTTGGAGGTAGCGGATTCTGATCCGCTACACTCGTACTGGTTCTTGTATGTAAAGTAAGGGGGCTATAGCTTAGCTTCATCTAAGCAAAGTGCTACAACAGCCCCGCTGCACTCTATAGCACTTGTAGTCAATCTAAGCCTGAATTGTTACGACCGATCCTCTGTGAGGATGGAGCAATTCTCCTATTTATCCCAGGAATGCAGAATGGGCTTAAGAAGCTGGTGTCTCTGCTTGGCCCTGAGGGCGTGCAACACCTTTCTTCACAAAGACCGGAGGCGATAAGCGCTCGCCCAGCGGCGTTACAAACAATGAAGTTATTTGTTAGAGCATCTACTGCAAAATATGTCAGCGTTGACTGCGTCAATGACGCCAACGTCGACAACGGGTAACTCCTCCCGATCCAGGCCGCTCAAGGTGAGCGTTATGACCTCAAACGTAAGAATGGAGAGAGTCTCATGCTCTGTGTTAGAGAAGCCGAGATGGCTATGGCACCCGCCATGCTTCAGAAAGAGCAACAGCGCGTGAAGCTAGCTATCTCCAAGCTCAAGGACCGAGCACGAAAATGGGCACTAACGCGCGGGGCTTCGATTTAAGCGGCGTTCCATTCGTGGAAGAAGCTGGAGCGTCAGCTTTTGCGAGTGTTCTCGCCGTCCGACCGGGCAAGAGTCGAGAACTGTTATTGCCGGGGTGGCAGCCGATCCTCTCACCGAGGCGGTCACAGTGACCGTCTTTATGGAAGACCTCAGCAGTGGCATGGCCAGAGTGGAAGTCTTCCGTGTGCATCTGTCTTCTTTTGAAGAAGCGGTGGATTTGGCATTGAATACCAAATTCAACTTTTAGCCGGCAATACTTGGTTGGAATGCACACCCTCAGAGCTCGTCGAGCGGGCCTAAGCCAATGGATCTCAGCTATGCTGAGAAGAGAAGAGATGGCTCCGAGCTACCGAGCAGCGTTTAAACACCAGACGATGTTTTGTCTGTGGAGACACTCGTCACCTTCGGACTGGTTGCCCCCTGCGCAAGGCGCTTAAAGGTTCGTCGAGTCGACATTCCGCTTCTAACCAGTCTAATTTGTCGCGGGGAAACGGCAAAACACAGTAGGCGTCGGGCGCCCTACTGGAGAGAACTGAGATCTGTTGTGCCTCAAAGAGGTAGAGGGCAACAGGGAATAGCTCCGTGCTCCTGAACACGGAACGTGAAGGAAGCTGGGCTTGCTGGTCGTAAAAGCGACCGTGAAGGGCTTTGAGAAGCCATAGAAGATTCTTATCGATTCCGGGGTGTCGCGAAACTGTGCTCGATGCTACAGATCGAAGGACGTCAGCTGAATACTGAGACGCTGGAAGCGCGGTTGAGTGACACCGTCACTTTTCGATTAGCAACGGGGACTTATGTCACTGTGCCGAGGGTCCCTGTGGACCTCGGTGTCAAGATTTTTGACTTCGATAGCGTGGAATGCTGCTTAGGCTTAGACTTAGATTCAAGGTATGACCTTATCATTGGTATGGCATGGTTGGAACACCATGAGCCATAGATTGATTGGAGGTCGAAGAGCTTGAGCGCTGATCGAACGTCTCCTAGTGGAGCTTTGGTGAGTCATAATCCCTTCTCTGCTAGGAATTAGAAGCGCTATTGGCGCAGGCACTGTACCGGGACGGTCAATGTTCTGGATATCGGGTCTTCCGAGTTGTTGAACACTGAAGGTGTATTGGACAAGTGTCCCGAGCATGACTCGCGAGCTGAACGTGGAGTGGCACGCAATCCACGGGGTACTGCTCAAGAATCAAAGCAGTTGCTGCATGCCAAGAGTGGAATAATTTATTAAAATTGCTTCGAAACAACATGGACTAGTCATAAAATGGCGTCTACAAGAATCCAGATCATTCAAGCTGTCTCAATATAAGAATTCAATCTTATCGCTACCAAACTACACCAACCATTTTATGTCTTTGTTTGCGATCTGCTGCGCACTGATAAGTGTTATTTCTCAGATTATAGCTATGCGAGAAGAATTCCCCAGCTTACAAAAAGGAACGTTTTGCTATGAAGCATAAACTCGCTCAACTTCGAGCCACTTGATTGGTGAGCAGCAATTTCTAACTTACACGGACCACGCTCGGTCTGGACCGCAGTCAAGACACCACACGTACCTCTTACTACGCCTCGATGGCTGACCATCCTCCCCAAATTCGGTGGCTTCATTACAAGCCAGATAAGTGTCCCGCAGCGTTATATGTAGCGCGGACCTGATTATGACTT
Organism: Plasmopara halstedii; assembly: GCF_900000015.1. Lineage (NCBI taxonomy): Eukaryota > Oomycota > Peronosporomycetes > Peronosporales > Peronosporaceae > Plasmopara > Plasmopara halstedii. The sequence continues at coordinate 1,053,377 of NW_020187532.1, read as the reverse complement.
TGAATAACCGGAGGATTGACTTTTGGTGCAAGCTCGTCCCAGATGCTCTTAAAACGTTGATGATGTAACGATGGGCGCTCAGCAATTTCTTTTCGCGATGATTCGCAGCTCATGTTATCCGATGTGATGCAAGTTGGTTGGTAATCTAAGCGAGATTCTCAAGCCAAAAATATTGATCGACATTTCACCGTATTCGTCGATCCTACTTTCGTTGTGTTATTCCAAAAAAGTTTCTCGCCTCAATATGTGTCTTTGTTTTTACCAATGATGACCTCGGATTTCGATTGATATAGAAGCATCATAACTTCCCGATAGGTGGACAATAATTCATTAGAGGACATTCTTTTCACTATTGCATTATTTGAATTAGGGATCTTGGGTACAAAATTGTCTTTGTACCTGCGAGCTCTGATAACATTTGAACCAGTCTCCAGCCTCTAGCAAAACCTTCGTGACCACCGTCCAGTGGATTACGTGCCACTCCACGCGCATCAGAAAGGTCTCGCCCTTGATACCTCGGCCTTTGGTCGATCACGCCACTCTTGTCATACAACGACTGAGCAGTGCTCAGTGAATTACGCGCTACTCCACGCGCATCTTTAGGGTCTCTGCAGCAGGGCTGCCGTAGCTTTGCGCCTAGAGGAAGCGTAGTTAGGCCACCAACCTTTCGTTCTATGCTTAGAACAAGTACGAGCTTAGCGGATCGCAATCCGCTTACTCCAAGAGTAATTATAGCCTTAGCCCAAGGCCAATTAGCTCTTTGGTAAAAATTCAAAATTTACTTTATTAATTTTTTATCCTAATTTGAAATGCATAGATTTTCCTAAATATGTATAGTAAAATCTAAATACATGCATAACTTCTGGCTATCTAGCCCCGTACCGTATTTTTGTTTGGGAGTGGTCACACCATGTTTATCTGGTGTGACCCACCCCCCTGTTACCAGGGTATGTGTAACCCCGTTACACTCTTCCACATTAAGATTGCAAACATTTACAGATCCAAGCGATTATTGCCTCAATGAGGCTTGCGTGTCCGTCAGACACTGCGTTGGAACAAAACGACTTCCGTGCTCAATGAGACCTGTGTCAATGACACCGTAGTCTCCAAGTCTCGCTAGTTCCGACAGCACACACGGGCAGAGCCCAGTTTCATCTACCGCACATGGTGCCATGTCGGACCGTGTCTCCGCGGCATCGAGGGATGTAAATCTTAGGCTCGATGAGCCCGAGTGTCACGTTTACGCACGCTAACGGTGGCGAGTGACCTCGTTGGGGATGTGAAGGTGGTCTACGAGTCTGACACTCCTTTTCCCGTATGGAATGACGGATACATGTGTAGGCAGGTTTTGAGAGCTTGATAAAACCAGGTCTCCGACCTCAAAGCTTTCCACTTTGCCTCTTCCTTTTTCATCTGCATATCTTCCTGCAGGTCTTGGCTTTCAGCCATCGCATCGCGATCGTGTCGTAGGACACTAATGGGATGGCGGCGTCAGCGGGACGCGAGGTTGAACCAGCCCGTTCACGTAGAAGGTGTGTAGCTGGTAGACAAAAGCACTGCATTGTTCAGAACATACTTTACGAGTGGCAACATGGCGCTCCAGCGCCTCGGCGTCTCAGCGTAGACGCTGTGAAGAACGTCTTCGATGACGCGATTCGCGCTTTCGGTTTGCCATCGGTCTGTGGATGATCCGCTGTCGACATGTCCAACTTGGTGCCTAGCACCTTCAAGATAGTCGACCAAAATTTTCCTGTGAAACGGGGGACTCAATCAGAGACAATCGACTCTGGGAGTCCCTGTTGTCGGAAAACACGATCCACGAATAGCGTTGCTGTACCGACCCCATCGATGGTGTCTGGCACCGCCGCCAAATGTGCCATCTAGTTCAACCGGTCGACA
>NW_020187532.1:1044983-1051468 GCF_900000015.1 Plasmopara halstedii | reverse complement strand
CGCCACAAAAGCAGATCCATCTTCATCCAGCGATCCGTAAAGCTCACGTGCAGCCAACACAATCCATTCTCGTGTGACCTTCTCTTTGCGAAGTCGGCGGTCGATATTGAGCACTCAAAATCTCGTCTCTGTTGAGCCACCACTTTCGAAATGTGGCAGCATCAACACTCCACCCGTCTTGCGAAAGTGAGGCACCGCGCGACTCGGCACGCCACCACCTTGCTCGCCGAAATCACTTGATCGCCTCCTGCTTCTTTCCGAGCTCAATTGCTTGACGCATGGTCGATTTCAAAATATCGGCCCAGTGCTAAGGTGTTTACAGCGGCCTTTTATTTGAGAAAGTCTTTTAATCGAAACGGTCTTTTATTCTTAGAACATTGTCGAAAATTTGATGGGGGCTTGTAATATTAGAAGGTCTTCTATTCGTAAAAATCCGTCAGCAACTACACATGGATGTCAGTAATATCCTCTTCACTAAGTTAGCAATCCGAGGTAAACGTTGAGCATATATAGCTGGATGTGGAAACCCTCATAAAACCCTTGCGAGTAATGCTCGAGTGTTTGTGCTATATATAGTGTATATGCTATATATTCTTTTCGCAAACGCTCACTAATATATCTTCGGCACTCATAAAATTATATTTCCATGTTGTGAGATACAAGAAATAAATTCCGAGTCGTGTGGGGTTGATGGGGTACTGAAGGTGAAAGCATTATGAGCAAGGCACAGGCAATCGACCTCAGCCATGCTAAAAAATAGATATAATCCTTATTATTGTTGTTTGAAGGGCCGCACTTTACCACAAGAAAATCCGACTATCTTTACGTGCAGATTCTAAACCCATTTAGGCGTAAACGGTCCACCTGAAAAGAACTGAGGTCTATTGTATTTCACGGGTGTCGCGATAAATGCTAGTCTCTTGTATAAGTAGGAATCACCGCCCAGGGGCGTACCGATCCAGAAGTGTTGTGTAAATAAAAACGATGCGCGGCTGTCGAGAAAAAATTGGCAATTAGTGGGTCTTCAAAATACGAGATACCGTGCATCTTGCAACGGGGTCGTTCAGGTGTAAAATATTACTTTGAGCCCTCAAGTAAATTAAACAAACATAGAGTCGACATTATCTTGTTCTAGACCTAAATTCAAGTTACGATTATATCGTCGTTATGACGCAGTTTAAATGACTGGAGTATTGGATAGACCGGAAGTTGAAAACGCTAAGTGCCATTTTCTCTTTAGATTGAGATTGAGCAAGTCATCAATATATCTCTGGCAGAGCGGAAATGGTTTTGGCGTGGGCACGATGTATCAATAACTTTGATGAAGGAGATAGGGTATTCAAATTTGATAGTAATATCAATGTTCATTGCCGCTTACAAAGTGATGGAGGTAGAGGCAGCAGTGTGCCGCAGTCCCGGATTCGAACAAGAAACGGCGATTGTATGTCTCGGTTCCAAGAGTAAATTTTTGGTGAAACGATAAAACACAGCCGTAAGCTTGTGTCTGCTGTGTCAGGGCTGCTGGAGAGTGGAAGCGACTAGGTGTTGCATTCTCGATGGAGAAGCAGTGCGAACGTATGTCGCAAAATTTGAGCAGGGCACAAAGTTAGGCTAGATGATTCATCCTTGTCTGGATGTGACGATAGCGTTGGTTCAGCACACCGTAATCGTGATAAGCAGTGTAGCTCCACTACTTAATATCGAGAAAAAAGTTAGCAACTGAACGGAGCGTCCGGGGAGCTGTAAGCCTTTCCACACTCTGCCAAGCAGATGTTCTTCGTCAGCAGGATGATAAGTTACTAGTAGGTATGTGCAAGTGATGGCGAAATGGCGAAGCCACTGATTTTTAAGCGGTTGATATCAGAGGAAAAGCTGGACTGTTCATTCGTCATAGATGGATCTGTTCTGATGATACTCGCAGGGCCCTGGGTGCAAGGGGTGTGACAACTGCCCTCAAAGATCCTGTGATTTTCTCCTATCATTTGTCGAAGTAATACCACCACATGGTGACGATAACTCACCATGATTGAGCTCTCTGATTCAAGAGTGTGTCTGTCCACATTCACATGTTGCGTCACACGGCAATGGCTTATACCAAGGAAACTGTGAGATGTCATGGGTGCTTTCTTACTTGCAAAGCACGAAGCGGGTTATGAGATGAATACTTTTATCGGATTGATGTATAATATCACCTGCTGGAAAGATCGGGTGTTTGCGATCAATTTATGCTCTTCGTCAATGTAAATAATGAGCCTTCGGCACCGACTAAATTTCTGGATTCTCTATTGGGAAATAGGGGGTGCGGGCATACCCAGCAAATATGAAGTGCCTTGTCGATTGGCCAGGGCCTTTGAAATAATTTTAGAACTTTTTCTGGCCTGGTCAATTACTTGCATAAGTACAGTGCAAGTATTTCTGATATGTCCTGGCCCCTCTCTAATCTTCAAAAAGGATGTCAAACGGTGGTTGGTGCGACAGAAGAGGCGAGTCGTCTGGAAGCATCAATCTTTATCGTAGGCTGCGCATTGTGCCATGCAGATGCAATGGGCAAAAACGGGTGATTGCGTTAAGATCATCTTTTCAGCGCTTCGTGGCAGGGAAAGCTACCGTGTAGCTTTATGAAAATTATGTTAGATGAGCAGTTCGCGCAGAGCTCAGTGTCATTGTAGCCCAGCTGATGGCACAATCCCAGAGAAATAAAGTGAGTGGACTTGTAATACCCTCTTTCCGCTACCTGCATAAGTATGGACGATCTGGTTAACGTGGCACAGTTCTTCATCAATCACCTCATATAGGATGTCAGGTATTGCTGGGATGCGACAGAAGCGGGCGACGAAAGAATAGCATTATCGCTTCGCGATGCCACCCTTGTGATTTCTGACAAATGGCAATTTAGGCGATTCTAAACTGCATCCGACATCATTAAGCTTGCGTTCTCCTTCGAGTTTTCCCGGCTAAAAGAATAGCTTCATCGTCAAACGCTGTCAATAGTGGCGATGATGGCGCTTAGCGTATTGCTGCATGATCTGCTTCAACTCTAAATGGCTTCTAACGAGCTGTTGTATCTCATTGACAATGACGTTATGGTGCAACGTTTAGCGGAACAAGGCGCTAATGCAACAACATGTTCATGCGTGTTGGCATCAGCTTGATGTAAAGCACAGACTGTGGCAACATGTAGAACGTCAAATAGACTGAAACGTCAGAAGAGGATAACGCAAGAGGCTTTGTTAAAGTCAGATATAACAATGGTTCACTGTATAAGGAATGGCGTCACGCGTTTTTGAATTTGGATGTCGCCTTATAAAAACGTTTGCAAGCTCCTTTACACCTGTCCCCCATTCTTTCAAAACATGCTATCGATCCGCTCGACCCTTCACGAATGGTAACCATTCCTGCTTAGGACGTAATGGTTAGAAAACCTTTCAAGTCACATGATTGCCCTTGGGGTGCCACCTTTTGAATTAAAAACATACGATCAAGTGAGCGCTTAAGGTTACCCATACATGAGCATAAGGTTTGCACATCGCACAACGAGACAACGGGCCAAACCCTTACCGAAAAATTCAGCGCCTTTGACAAGTCTGCCAGTTTTGCCATAGTGTGGTCAGTCCATTGATATGCATTAGTGCTGGATTTTTGATAGACGATTTGGGTTATTCCAGCATTAAGTTCATTGTGGACTGTCTAGACAACATAGTTCACCTCGCTGCTGACAGCATCGCCGGAATCGGTCCGGCTGTTCCTCGACAGAGTTCTCGCTTAATAAACTTCTGGTGGCAATTGCCTTCATTCAAGGTCCTCTATTTGAAGCAAAACAGATTCGAGGTTTATTCGCGATGCCTAGCACCAAATTAAAGCTGTCCATTACCACACATAAGTCAGTTGGAGTACATTTATCGTGTGGTGATGGTACTAAAGCAACCATTGAAGTCGCATCAGGATTTTCGTGCTTCCTGGACCTCTCTACTAGTCGAAATGATGCTTATCAGGATAAGATGTCGATACGGATTGACTTGCAAAATCACCCGACTACACGTTTTAAGCAAAATTAGAGATTTGATACCGAAGAACTTGAGCGTCATAGGCCAGCTGCAGCGCTTCAACTGCAACCTTGAATATACCGAAGCTACATGAATATGCTAAACACAGACAAATTACTCATGTAGTTGTGGCAAACAACAAAAAACTATCGAGCGCTGTTCGTTCTAGTGAAAGCAATCTTGGAGCCATAATTCCTCTTGTTGATATGAATTCTTCACGGTCGTAGCCAGTGAAGGAGCGAGTTGTACTCTCCACTTCATTAGGGGAATGCAATCACATTCTTCATTCAATTGGGCTTACTGATGTCATACTACGACCCCGCTCTCAGGACCAATCATACACAAGGTCCTCTGTTGAATACAAAAAAATGTCAAACCAGTTTCTGTTGCTAATTATTTTCTTCCTCTACAGTAGACATCCGGGCTTGAACCGCTTATGTGCCTTGAGTTAACCAATCCGATTGGACAGCTCTTAAAATGCATTAGAAAGCTGATCGACCTGTTTAAAAAACGTATGATCAGTCTATCAATTTGGAGGGACTCCACAGTATCGGAAGCTTATGGGATCCAGAATGTCGCTCGTCGGTATGTTTGATATGCAACTAGAAGCCCCCTTTTTTGTGTAACGGGTCATGGGCGGATAACCGAACAAGTTGATCAGATGTCCGTACTACGAGAGCTACCGAAAGGTTGCAGATCGGTTCGGCACGATAAATTGTGTCGTCAAGCTTAATTTAATGAGGTGTGTACGGCTATCATGCGTACTAACACGCTGCAATTTTGATTCAATTGTACTAAAGTAATACTGCACAATTGTACAAAATACATCCCCCTTAAGCGCAATTGTATATAGTCGAGGGCACTGAAGTATCGGTATACTACAGTGATGGGAAGAAGAGACTGGTGATTCACGTCGGCTGTCTGCTGCACGGCAGGATTTAAAGGCATTTTCGTGATAAACAGGACGAATGTTGGCGATATTGGTAGCTCCATCGCTGGATAAAGTCACCTTTTCTCCTGCGTAAACAACATAAGATAAATATAATGTATCTCTGTCTATAAAGAGCCCAGCTTAAACCGGCACAGGGAGATGATTTAAAAAGCCATTTGATTATTTTCTAAGTAAAATGAGGGCATTTCGAATGATCAAATGATGATTGAGCGACATTTGACCATCGATCAAACAAGGTTTATTATATCATTTTCATTTGATCTTTTAACTCCAGGAGGCTAAGCATAAGCAGATGCATTTTGCTATTTCGCCGAGCGCTCGATTTAGGCGGTCCTGGAGGTGTCAAACCAACGCACTTTGATAGTGGACACCTCCAGATGGATCACTACCGCAGCTGACCCTGTAGTTGTCAGTTGCCTGATCCCATCGGAACCAACAATAAACTCATGTTCACATCTTATTGCTCCTAAGACAGGGACATCACATGGTCCGTCCTCAGTCGTTTCATGACTCGTTTGAAGAATTGACTACGAATGTTACTAAGTGCAACGGGTTGCCTTGCGCTTGCTAATTTGCGCACATAAATTTCCACTTAAAGTGTCTGCATTTGCAAATGCACAAAGGTCGACCACCGTTGGGTGGAGCCGAGAGCTTAAACATTAAGTATTTTTTATTCAGCAAGAGCTACATATAATCAAAATGAGCTGTTTAAAAGCACCTATGCATTATTAATTTGAATAACACGTCACGTGACATAAATATAAAGCACTCGCTTTGCAATCATTCCATCAAAATTTATATCAATGTCGGAGAAGTTGATCGGCTTGCGTTGCTCGCTCTATAATTAACTTTATTGAGCGATTTACAATTGCGCTTTGCACGTGCAACATGATTCGATAGAAAGATGCTGCTGAAATACCTTTTTGCAATTTACAAGAAGGCTGCGTCCATCAATCTTTGTACAAAAGACGAGCAACTCATAATCTTGTTTCTAACAAAATTCATTGTGATCATCATAGTCGGTTCATGTAGCCTATCTCGAATTCGAAAATACTAAACGATGTAATTAGAACGTGAACCTAGAAAATAAGAAGGCGCGATCTTTGCGAGATCATAACTTGAACAATGTACGTCGATCTCAATTTCAACTTGTTCTCGCGATGGTAAATTGGAAAGTGAGCTACAACATCGTACGCTACTTAGTTGTCTGCTTCGAACTTCTGGCATCTAGAACCCTGACAAAAATGATCATTTGTTCGTGAACATTCGATACTGCAACACGTACTTGCACAAGTTGCCTTTGTGTGTTATACACAATCTGCGACGCGATACAGTCTTGACACTCCCCCTCAAGTTGATGCTCGTTTCAGCTCTCAACTTGTTTCCGGTTCACCAAATCCACTCAATTGACGAAGCAATGCAAATTGTGTAGTAGGCAAAGGCTTTGTCCGAAAGTCTGCCAACTGCCGCGGTGACGGTATATGGAGCAG
>NW_020187532.1:1038641-1044973 GCF_900000015.1 Plasmopara halstedii | reverse complement strand
TACGGCGTCGCCGTCGCCTCTGTACAGAGGTTCTATGTCTTGGTGAGACCAGGGTGAACAAGCACACCGCGTCGTTTGGTGTCACCCTCACTTTCCGCTCCTTTAAAGCTCTGATGTTATCTACAACATCCGACGAAGAGCTGCTAACCCCGCAGTCTTCATCCAATGGATAACGTGCCTGTCCACGCGCATCCGAAGGGCCTCAGACTCTACCTGACCACGTCATTATGGTATGCAGCGATTGCTTCGCAACAAGAGCAGTGCTCAGTGGATTAGGTGCCACTTCATGCATCACGAGGGCCTCGCTCTCGATGACACGCATGACATGCAGCGACTGCTTTGAAACTTAAGCAGCGCTCAGTGGGTTCCGTGCAAATCCACGATCAGCCCGCGAGCCACGCTCGGGACACCTGTCCAATGCACGTTAGTGTCTACCAACTCGGACATTTCAATGCCCAACACGTTGACCGTCTCGGTCCAGTGCTCTCGCCAATAGCGCTTTTGTCCCCTAGCAGAGGTATCAATGAACGAAATGGTCGTTTTTCCATTGCTTCTATCTCATCCGTTGTCTTTAGAGAGTCATTTTGACTTAACTTCATTCCACTATCACATGGGTTCTGGGTTGGCCGTGCATTTGATTGATTGAAACGTTAAGCTAATTTCTTGATGTAGTGGCTCTGTGATATGGTTAGCGTCTTCTGGCGTATTGCATAGTTTATTTCCGTTCCAAGGATCAGCTTTGCTCGACCCAAATATTTTATACAAAACCGATTAGTGATTTTTGATTTGATTTCATCCCCTTCTTGAATGGTATGGCCGCTATTAGCATATCATCAACGTATAGGCAGATATAAATCTCAGATTTAGGTCGGTTTCGAACATAGATGCTTGAATCGATCGCTGAAGGTTTAAACCCAGTTTTCAGTCAGTAAGACATCGTTGATGGTCGTTCCACACGTGAGCCGCTTGCTTGAGACCGTAAAGGGAACGGTTCAGTTTCAGTAGTTTGCCTTTTTTGCATTTGAATTTCCCATGCACTCTCATTTATACCAACTCATCGAGCATTACATAAAGAAAAGCAGCATCTACATCAAACTGGAAAATCGATACACCTTGGTAATAGCATACTGTTAATACTATGCGGATGGAGTTCAAGTTTGCTACTGGTGCGTAGGTTTCAAAGAAATTCAAAGTAAATCTTTGACCAAATCCCTGTGCAACGAGTCTCACCTTGTATCGAATGATCTCACCATCTTCGTTCTTCTTAATCGCGAAATCCACTTTGATTCAATAGTTGTTATACCAGATTTGAAATCTAAAACATCCAATGTGTTGTTGCGAACTAATAAGTCAATATCATTCGAAATAGCTTGCTCCCGCTGATTTTTGCACTCTCCATTGGTTGCGTCGCCAAATGATGTTGGCGCTACAGCCATGAATGTTACCATGCCATCATCATCATTAATCCTTGAACGCTTTGGTGGTCGCAAATCCATATAGTCAGAGTCATCGTGCAGGTGGCCTTTCCCCACTGACTCGAACACAACTATGCCTATTTCTGAAGTGCGTACTGATCTACCTCTTCTTGGTGATTGACACGTAATTTGTTGTAATAACATTGGACAGTTCTGGAGCTGGTCATCATTCACAATGCTCTAAACCTTATTCAGAGTTCCGAAATTATCATGTCGGATGACACATCAAATTTTGCCAGCAATCCTGAGCACATGCACAATCCCAGAAAATGTGTTTTGCGCTCAAGTCTCCTTGGTATTGCGACAATGTTCGAGCTTCTGGCAACTGTTGTAGACTAGACATGCCGGGTGATATAGTCTTTCTTAGCTGTGTGAGTGCTATTTGTAAGCAGATTCAGACTTTATCATTCTTTAATTGTTTTTGATCGGCCCATACTTCGTGGGATCCAGATTTATGGTCGCCGATGGCCAGTACCTCGTTTCACCACATGTTGTATCTTGTGAGCTGTTTCGGCAAGAAATTCTCTTTCACTTTGATAATTCTTTGGATTATTTTTTTCTCCTTTGGAACACGTTCGTTTGCAATTGACCGTGATACTCTCCAGGTAAAGCATGAAACCTTGGTTGAGCTATAAATGCTATGTTTTTTTTATCTACCTCTTTGTTGGAGCGTCCACATATCGCTTGTAAGCTTCGAATCATGCATCGTTGAGTGGTATAACTACCAATGGGTCCCATTTGGTTGCCGAGTCAGCTCGATTGGAGCCTGCCATTTTTTCTCTGTCGGTTGCTGTTCCCCGAACTACCGCTCTCTTAGCTTCTTTACACTAATATACGTACTTAAGGAACTAAGATCCCAATGCTTCGCTTGTTGATGGCATTTGTTCACTTCGTCAAGAATATCATCGTATACTCAATCGTTCAGATTCTAGTGATGTTCAGCTGCTCTAGCGTGTATGGTAAAAATATGTTGTACCTCTTGCTCATCAAAATTGATCCGGTCAGGACCGACAGCCTCGAATTGACATCCCAGTATTTTGATGGATGGACTGCCTTCTCCAGTGACATGAGGTCAGATAGGGGCTTAGGAAAATCTAGGATCATTTCAATTATCCACTCATCCGCGTTAGCGGTGTGTTCTGCCGACACCATGACCTCTTGTAATTTATTTGCTTACTGTCGTCTGTGCGCTCTGCCGGCATTCTATAGCTGCCAAGTAAACTTGAGATTCATAACCTTGTGATATTTTCGCTGACTGTGCGTCTTGATAGACTTTGTCTAAAGGATCTTCTTAAATCCATGGTTGGCCAGACCCTCTAAAGCGCGGGCCCGCCAAGTTCGGAAGTACTCGTTTTGTCGAAGGACATGCTATTGAATGACGTGTTTGACTTTTTGCATCTTGCAGGCATTTGATATCGATGCATGACCAACTCTGTAACGGGGTTACACGTCACCTTGTATGAAAGGATGGGTCCCACTAGATGGTGTACGGTACAAAGGTGTGGATCGCACAAGTTGGTGTAATCGCACAATGGTGTGGCTACACCGTAACAAAAAGCCACTACGCAGCAAGACTGCCAGTATCTATGCATTTTAATTAGGTTCTACTTTTTAATAAAGAGAACCTAAGGTTTTAGATAGAGGCGGCTCTGTCGCAAACAAAACAATTAAATACAGCTTCAAATTTGAACGGAAGAGCGTCTTTGCCTTGGTTAAGATTTTTAAGTACTCTTGGAAGTAGCGGAAGGGGATCCGCAACGCTCGTACTGGTTCTTGTATAGAACGTAAAGCCGGTGACCTTAGTAAGCTTCCTCTAAGCAAAGAGCTCTGGCAGCCTCGCTGCAATTGGTAGCACTCATAACCAATCTACGCATGAGTCGTTACGCCTCATCCTCTGTAAGGGTGGACCAATTCATTTCTTTTGCCTCAGGGCATGCAGGACGGGCTTGATACGCTGATGTCCCTGCTTGGCTCTGAGGGTGTGGAGCGCCTTGTTTCGCAAGGACCCGAAGCAATAAACGCGAGCTATCAAAATACTGTGCTAGAGCACCTAGAGAAGAAAAAGTCGGCATCGACTGCGTCCATGGCGCCACCGTCGACGACGGATAGATCCTCTCGACCCAGGTCGCTCATGGTGAGCGTTAAGACCTTCAAAGGTAAGGATAGAAACGATCTTCTGCTCTGGGTGAGAGGTAAAGATGTCTATGGCATCCGCCATGCCACAGAGCATGCAACAGCGCGTTGAGCTAGCTACCTACAAGTTTGGGGGCCGAGCGCGAGAATGGGCACAAACGTGCGGTACTTCGGTTGAAGCGGCGTTTCCCTCCTCTAAGGAGCAGAAGCGTAAGCTTTTGCAAATGTTCTCGTCGCCCAACCAGGCATATCGCGTGCGAATGCGTTTTCATTGCCACTCAGCGCAAGAAGGAGTTGGTGAACTTTGTCTACGTATTAAAAATCTCATCGCCGGGATGGCAGCCGATCCTCCCCCCGAGGTGGTCACAGTGACCGTCTTTATGGAGGGCATCCGCGCTGGCACGACCAGAATCGAAGTCTTCCGTGTGCGTCCGCCTTCTTTCAAAGAAGCGACGAATGTGGCATTGAATGCCGAATTCAGCTTTATGTCGGCACGACTTGGTAGGAATGCACACCCTCAGAGCTCGTCGAGCGGGCCTAAGCCAGTGGATCTCAGCTATGCTGAGAAAGAAGAGGGGGGGGCTTCTAGCTGCCGAGCAGCGTCCAAACACCCGACGGCGTTTTGTCTGTGGAGACACTCGTCACATTCGGACTGGTTTGCCCCCTACGCAAGGCGCGTAGCGTAAGTTTCGTCGAGCCGACGTACCGCTTCTAATCAGTCTGCTTTGTCGCGGGAACCCGAGAACACCCAGTAGGCGCGGGTTCCCTACTGGGGGAGAACTGAGTTCTGTTAAGTCTCAACGAGGTAGAGGGCAGCAGAGCCCAGCCTGGAATAGCTCCGTGCTAATGAACACGCAACGTGTATGCAAGACGGGCTTGCTGGTCGAAATAGCGACTGTAAAGGGCTTTGAGGAGCCATGGATGATCTTTATCAACTTCAGGGCGTCGGGCAATTATGCTCGACGTTCCACGATGGAAGGGAGTCAGCTGTGTGTTGAGGCGCCGGAGACTCGGTTGAGTGACACCGTCACTGTTCGCTTAGCGATGGGAGCTTGTATCACTGTCCCGATGAAACCTGTGGACCTCGGTGTCAAGTTTCTTGCCCTTGATAGCGTGAACCTCTGTTTGTCTTAGACTTAGGTGCAAAGTATGACCTTATCCTTGGTATGACTTATGGTTGGAACACCAAAAGCCATGGATTGATTGGAGGTCGAAGACCATGGACGCTACGCGCACGTCTCTGGTTGGAGCTTCGGTGAGTCATGAACCCACCTCTCTTAACCAGCGGAAACGCTATTCGTGCGAGCACTGGACTGGAAGGGCCAATTTGCTGGAAATCGGAGTAATCGAGTTGTAGAACAACTGAGGTGTATTGGGCAAGAGTCTCGAGCATGGCTCGCGGGCTGAACGTGGAGTGTCACGTAACCCACTGAGCACTGCTCAACTTTCAAAGCAATTGCTGCATGCCAAGAGTGGCATGGTCGAATGAGGTCCAAGACATCTTGGGCAAGGCCGTTATAATGCGTGTGGAGGTGTTACGTTATCCACTGAACGTAGACTGCGAAAATAGCAGATCTTCGTCGGATGTTGTTAATAACATCAATCCCCGATAGAGCGGAGAGTGGGGACACTGGACGCTGAGTGCGCGTTCCCACTGGTCTCACCGAGACGTAAAGCCTCGAGGAGTGGCAACGGAGACGCTGAATATTATCTGCAAGACGCAGGGCGTCGACCCTGACTCAGGATGTGTCTACCGTAGACGATAGCGCACAGCAATACACTCTCGTCAATGATATGACGGGGGAGAAAGACGGCGACACCACCCTCGAGGCTATTATCCGCGGTGGATGCTGTTCTTGAGCTGGACGAGGTGTCCTTCGAAAAGCTTGGGGATGCCTTGAAGACAGGCGATTTATCCGAGGTGGTCATTATACGACCAAACGACGAGATTAAGACGTCGTCACTTCTGAATGCAACTGTCCTGGAGGACACCAAGAGGGTGCTGAACGCACAAAGTGGATCGTCGACCCTGAAGGATCCCTTGGATCCGTATTATCCTTTGATAAGGAAGTTCCAAACGGTCGTCTCCAAAGACCCACCGCCTGTCCTACCTACGGACCGAGGTGTACGTCATGAGATCGACCTGGTTCCTAGAAACAAGTACCCCATGGTACCGCTGCACTCATCGCTCAAGAAGCTCCTCATAATCTGCAGCAGTTTCGCCAGGGGCGAGCACCACATGAATAGTACGCATTGCGGGTACAGAAGCACATTTTCTTTGAGCTCGAAGTCGAGCGCGATGCATATCCACTAGAATTCTTAAAGTACCAAGAAGCGAGATCGGTAAGCTTTTCGATGGTCAAACTCAGCTTCTGTATTAGTCGGGGGCCCGACTTCGTAGACGCCTAACGATCGAGTGATTGCGTCTTTCGTATCAGTAGCTGGATCCGCCGAGTGGAAGCCGTATTTTACACGAAAATCTAGGACCGAACGTGAATACGCGCGCATGAGAGCCGCCCCGATGGGCAGCCTCCAACTGCTGCTCCTGTTGCTCGTCGAGGCGATTGGTAATATTACCAATTTTCCCGAAAGTCGAGAGATTGGGGAACGGACACGATGTCCGCAAGGTTCAAGATGGACTCACGTCGCGCCGTTGGCGCATTTCGTCCTCCTCGCCTTCCCGTGCTAGGAAAGGAGAATCTGACTCGTTGACGAGAAGATCCG
>NW_020187532.1:1037668-1038631 GCF_900000015.1 Plasmopara halstedii | reverse complement strand
GCGACACCATTACGGGAGTCAAACCGTCCCGAAGAAGCATGGGACCAGAATGAGCGTGTGTGGGCGTCCGCAGTATGTAGGAAGTAGTCATTGACTTGGAGTGTTTGTCGGCTTGAAAGCTTGATTTCTTGTAGAGCCACAACTTGGTAACGTGAGAGTAAATCGTGATAAAAGTGAAGGTGGGGGATTGTTTAATCCATTCACGTTAAGTGAGACCGCCTTGAAGATCCATGCCTCGCGTGGAGCCTATCAAAACCTCAGCAGCGAATAAAATGATGAGATTCTGCCGTTATTAATGACAGTTAATCTTTGGCACGGTCTGGCGGAACAGCTGTCAGCAACATTAAGTAGCATGCCCATCCAGTATAGAATTGAAGCTGAGGCGAGCAACCTACACCATCGTAAATGGGGGTGGCCGGATCAGCTCAAGTGAAATCGAACCTGCTCTCGTCACCCCAGGCAAAGACTAATTAACTTGTAATTGAAGCGTTATCCCTCTGGGAGGTGCAAATAGCCGCAAAACGGTAAGAACGCCAAGCTGGTACGACATGTTCCAGAGAAGGAGCCGAGCGAATCATTCGTCATTGGTATGTCTGTTATTCTAAATTTTATACCGCTGAGGGTGACGATGGGGTGGTATTTTGCAAGATTCTCTATCATTTATTTAAGGAGTATGACTACGTGGAGATCGAGAGGGCTGTCTCGGATATTTCGGGCGGGGCACGGAGTTGACGTGATGCCTGGAACTTGGAGCCTGATAGTGCGTTGCACATTAATGGCTCTAATCAAAGCAACAGTGTGACGATATTGGCGATCTCTCGCACGCATAGCACAAAGCAAGTTTGATAAAGCGAGCGAATTTCCCCAGTAGGCATTGACTCTCTGCGTCAAATATTTTATTGGCACGTGACGTTCTGTGTAACGTTGTTACACGTACCCTGGTAACAGGTGTGTGTGTCACAA
>NW_020187532.1:1037019-1037658 GCF_900000015.1 Plasmopara halstedii | reverse complement strand
CCCAAACAAGAATACGGTATGTGGCTAGGTAGCCAGTAGTTATGCATGTATTTAGATTGTACTATATATAGTAGAATCTATACATTTAAAATTAGGCGGTTTAGCCGCAGATAAAAATAAATAAAAATCAGTTTTGAATTTAAAACGAAGAGTTTATTAGTCTTGGTTAAGATAGTAAGTACACTTGGAGTTAGCGGATTGCGATCCGCTACACTCGTATTGGCTCTTGTAAAGAACGAAAGGTCGGTGACCTAAATTACGCTTTCTCAAGCGCTAAGCTACGGCAGCCCCGTTGTATTTGGTAGAACTTGTGAGGATGGAGGAATTCTTCTCTTTGCCCCAGGGTATACAGGACGGGTTTAACAAGCTGATGTCCTTGCTTGGCCCTGAGGGCGTGAAACACCTTGTAGCGCAAGGCCCCAAGGCAATCGGTGCGCGCCAAGAGGCGTTGTCAAGTTATGAAACCGCGCTGCTCAGGCACCTGCAGCAGAAGATGTCTGCATCATTTGCGTCTATGACGCCACCGTCGGTGTCGGATGATTTTCCCCGCCCTAAGCCGCTCTTGGTGAGCGTTAAGGTCTTTGAGGGGAAGGATGGATAGAATTTCCTGCTCTGGGTGAGAGAGGTCGAGATGGCCAA
>NW_020187532.1:1035320-1037009 GCF_900000015.1 Plasmopara halstedii | reverse complement strand
GTTTTGTCTGTGGAGACACCCGTCACCTGCGGAACGGTTGCCCCCTGCGCAAGGCGCGACAAGGTTCTTCGAACCATTCCCCCAACGCCTACCAGTTTGGTTCGTCGCTGGAAAACGACACCACCAGGAGGCGCGGGGCGACCTACTGGGGAAAAACTGAGTTCTGTTGACCCTCAGGGAGGCATAGGTCAACAGGACTCAGCCTCGAAGTGCTCCGTGCTCTTGAACACGGAACGTATATACAAGCCGGGCTTGCTGGTCGTGGAGGCGACCGTAAGGGGCTTCGAGAAGTCATGGAAGATCCTCACCGATTCCGGGGCGTCAGGCAATTATGCTCGACGATCCACGATGATAGGAAGTCCGCTGTATGCTGAGGCGCTGAAAGACATCATCACGGTTCGCCTAGCGATGGGGACACGTGTCACGGCCCCGAAGGATCCTGTGGTCCTCGGAGTCAAGTTTCTTGACTCTGATAGCTTGGAACGCTGTCTAGTCTTAGACTTGGATGCAAGGTATGACCATATCAAGAGAATGGCATGGTTCGAACACCATGAGCCATGGATTGATTAACGGTCAAAGTCGTTGGGGGCTACGCGCACATCTCCTGGTGGAGCTTTAGCGAGTCATGAACCCACCTCTGCTAGGAGACAAAAGCGCTTTTGGGGAGAACACTGGTCCGAGAAAGTCAACGTGCTGGACATTGGAATGTCCGAGTTGGTAGACACCAACGGTGTATCGGACAGTAGTCCCGAGCGTGGCTCGCGGGCTGATCGTGGAGCGGCACGTAACCCACTGAGCGCTGCTCGAGTATCAAAGAATTCGTTGCATATCATGCGTGACATGGTCGGCCAAATGCCGAGGCATCGAGGGCGAGGCCCCCGTGACGCACGTGAAGTGGCGTAAACCACTGAACACTACTCTCGTTGCGAAACAGTCGCTGCATGCCATTGATGGCGTGGTCGGACAGAGTCCGATGCATTTTGGGCACGACCCTTCAGATGGAGTGGCACGTTATCCAGTGGACGAAGACTGCGGGGTCCGCAGTTCTCCGTCGGATGTTGTCGATAACATCGGAGCTCCAAAGGACCGGAAAGTGAGGGTGACAGACGCGGAGTGCGTGTTCACCCTGGTCTCACCGAGACATAGAAGCTCTGTACAGAGGCGACGGCGACGTTGTATGCTGGCTGCAAGACGTCGGGTGTCGACCCTGATCCCGGGTGTGTCCACCGTAGATGACGGTGCCACAGTTATACACACTCGTCAACGGTGTGACGGGGGAGGAAGATGGCGACGTCCGCCTCGAGGCTATGCCTGCAGTTGATGCTCTTCTTGAGCTGGACGAGGTGTCCCTTGAAGATTTCGGTAGTGCCTCGAAGGCAGGCGATTTGGTCGAAGTGGTCATTGTACGACCGGACGAGGAGATAAACTCGTCATCGCTTCTAGATGAAGCTGTCTTGGAGGACACCAAGAGAGTGCTGAATATATGAAGTGGATCGTCGAACCTACGGAATCCCTTGGATCCATACGATCCTTTGGTAAGGGGAATTCAAGACGTCGTCTCCAAAGACCCGCCTTCGGTCCTACCGTCGGGCCGAGGTGTGCGTCATGAGATCGATCTGGTTCCGGGTACCAAATACTGCGTAACACGCCAATGGCCCCTGTCCAAGGAGCAGTGCGACGTCATTGACA
>NW_020187532.1:1034119-1035310 GCF_900000015.1 Plasmopara halstedii | reverse complement strand
GAAGTGGTCATTGTACGACCGGACGAGGAGATAAAGTCGTCATCGCTTCTGGATGAAGTTGACTTGAAAGACACCAAGAGAGTGCTGAACGCACGAAGTGGATCGTCGATCCTATGGAATCCCTTAGATTCGTACCATCCTTTGGTAAAGGAATTTCAAGACGTCGTCTCCAAAGACCCGTCTTCGGTCCTACCTCCGGACCGAGGTGTGCGTCATGAGATCGACCGGGTTTCGGAAACCAAAAACTGCGTAACACGCCAATGGCCCCTGCCCAAGGAGCAGTGCGACGACATTGACGCATTTTCCGTGCAAAGCTTGACGCAGGGATGGTACGTGAGAGCAACTCTCTCCCTTCGACGCCCACGTTTTGTATTTGCAAGCCGAACGGCAAGTGAAGTGTTGTTCATGCTTACAATAAGCTCAACGCGGCCACCATTCCGGCACAGACACCGATTCCTAGAAAGGATGTTCTTCAGAACAACATGGTGAGATGTACGAAGTACGGTGCACTGGACTTGGTCGACGGGTATTATCAAATGCTCATGAGAGCGAGTGACATTCCACTGACAGCGGTGAGCACTCCGAGCGGCATGCTCTGGGAGTGGCTGCTGATGCCCCAAGGGCTGTCAAATGCGCCAGCAACGTTTAATCGTCTTGTGACGCAGTTATTCAGGCCCCACAGGGCGTATGCACAGACATACTTTGATGACATTTTCGTTCACAGTCGTGCGAATCACGGGAGGACGGATGAGAGGAACCACATTGTTCATTTAAGAGCGGTGCACGAGTGCATGCGCACGAACAAACTGTACGCCAATGCAGAGAAGTGCACCTTTGGCGCAGAAGAGTTTCCTTTTTGGGTACTTGATTGGGAAGCGTGGCCCTCGAGTGGATCCCGCTAAGGTCAAGGTCATTGTTGACTGGCTTGTTTTGTAGAACCAGAAGAACTTGTGTTAGTGGCTTGGTCTTGCCAACTACTTGCACATGTACAGCGTAAACTACGCAGAAATGGCCCGGCCATTATTCAATCTCCTAAGAAAAGTTGCGGAATGGTGTTGGAACATCAGACATTAGTAGGCTATTGACGGGGTCAGAGACAACCTCCTGCATGCACATAAACTGGCGCTGCCAGACCCTGATCGTCATTCCAGCGTCGTCTGTGACGCTTCGGACTTTGCCATCGGCTGTGCC
>NW_020187532.1:1030990-1034109 GCF_900000015.1 Plasmopara halstedii | reverse complement strand
TGAGTCACGGCTAGAACCTCGGGAGTCAAAATAATCGGCAAAAGATGACGTACGTATTCTACAATTTACTCATTCAACATAGAGAACAAGAGTCAAAACATAAGGGTAGTTATGAAGCTACAGAGCTCGAAAGCTATCTCGGGTAACAATCTTTAGAAACTTTAAGGATAGCTTAAAAGATGAGCATTACCAAATATACTTGATTTCTGTGTTTTTCCGTTGTAAATTTGATACAATTTGTAACCATACACTCGTTCCTCCAGATCACAGCTAGAAATGGCAGTGTTGGCATCTTAGTGTTCTCTTACATACCCTCAGTCACAACAAGTGCCATCACCATTCGAATTGAATTCATGCTGGTCACCGTAGGTAAGTTTCGAAGATATCCACACCAAACTTATGATTGACGCCCTTGGCAACAAGCCGAACTTTATATCTTACCACTTGCCCGCTCTCACTTCGCTTCTTTGCAAAGACTCACCGACAACCAATTGGGCGAATATCCGCTTTTCTTGACACCAAGGTCCATGATCCATTGAGCTTGAGCGCTTTAAATTCAGCCCTTCATGACTTCTATCCATTTTGGCGCATTTTGACTTGTCATGACCTGCTGATACGTAGTTCGGGCATCATCTGCATTGCCGACGTTTGCAGCATAGGCTAACACAGCTTCAGCAATCAGATCGTCTTCATCAATGCAAGGTCTTTAGGCAATGGAGGCCAGAAAGGGTCGTCAGTATCAGGATCACTGTTATAGTCTTCATCAATAGCTTCAACATAGTCGAGTTGGGACCTGTCGAGCTGAAGTTTGCACTAATGTTGCCAAAAAGCATGATTTGATTCCGTTCCCGATGTCGCCGCTCTATGTGCGGATGGTTCACCATATTATCGCTCTATGCCGGTCGTCTCGCTTTACAGAAAGTCGAAAGCTCCTGACCGGTGGATAGTGGATTGACATCAACCTCACACATCACGCTGTCTTTATCGTGCTCACTAACTGGCAACATCAGTTCGTCAACCATGGGTCTCCATTGTCCAAGAAAATTTGTCATCGCACTTTGCTTTGATCATAATCGCACAGTACGTTGTTCATGCCATTTATTTCACGCTCCTCAAGTTTAAAAGAACTCACCGCATTAATCTTTTGCGACTACAGAAAGAATATCTGTGGCCTTGATATTGTTGGCGTACCTTGATATCAAGCATCAAAAGCCCAGAGCTTCGATTTTTGTTCGGTTGGCATCATCCACATGCGCATAACCGTGAGATCCGAACATGCGCAGGTGGTTTATTTGTGGCTTGATCATGAAACTTATCTCGTCCGGCGTTGTGTCCGGGTGAGCACTGTCGGTGGCCCTGTTGATCACGTAGACTGCCGTGTTGACTGGCTCCGCCCATCATTCGGCTGATACCCCTTTGTAAGGCAGCATGCTTCTTGTCTTTTCCATTATGGTGTGGTTCATTTTCTCAGCTACTCCGTTTTGTTGCAGACTGTAAGGCACAGTCTTCTGGTGCATGATACCACCAAACTCACAGATATTATCTAGCGTCTTATTCGCAAACTCCAAACCATTGTCAATTCCGCCATTAATATTCGTATAGCTTTTTTGTAAACCTTGAACATTTGCACAACTTCATTCTTCTTCTAGAGAACGTGCACGACCACAATCTTGAATAGTCGTTCACAAAGCTTGTGTTTGCATTGATTACATGACGTCCGTGTGGACCAATTCAAGTACGCGCGATGTTTTAGACTTCAATCGAGGCGGAATTTGATCCAATGTTTGCTTGTCCCTCATGCATCCACCATATAACAACTTGATCTGCTGCTTCGTTGCTGATATACCTATTGTTTCTTTGTTAGTGCATCTGGATTTGGATGACTTAATCGAGCGTGCCAAAACAACCTTAGCTGGCTCTCAACCTTTGCGTAATCTATAAAATGAGCACAATCTTGTTGGCAATTCGAAATGTAGGCTTTGCTTACTTTCTTGCCGCGGCTATCGCTCCTAAGAATCTTCATAATAGTGCACAATGTTCTTTGAAATCTAACGCTCAGACCGCGAGCA
This sequence comes from Plasmopara halstedii, assembly GCF_900000015.1. NCBI lineage: Eukaryota > Oomycota > Peronosporomycetes > Peronosporales > Peronosporaceae > Plasmopara > Plasmopara halstedii. The sequence continues at coordinate 1,032,040 of NW_020187532.1, read as the reverse complement.
TCGAGTTTTCCAGCTGACAGTAGTCGTCTCTCCAGTCCTGGAATGTGTGATACCTCCATCATTCGGATTGGTTTGTGATCTGCACCTTTCAGGAGTACCGAACTTATTCCAACTACGCGCAGATTTTTCCATCCGCGATTGTGATTTCAATAATGCCATGAGCAGCAAAATATTTCCTCAGGTCTTCACGTGCGGGGACATGTGTCAAGTCGCTCCGCTGTCGGTCAACCAACCAGTGAGTTGAAGCTATTTGATTGCGAACACCTCGTCTTCTTCATTTTCATTACTGTTATCCGGGCATTCCCGCATCAGGTGTCCAGCTTGACCGCACCCGAAACACTTGCTCTTGAGCCCATGAATTCTATCCGCCTTTGTTCTTGTGACCGCTGTATCCATTGCTTTTCTTGAACTTCTCTTTGTTTTTTTAGCCGTATAAAGTGACGTTCATCGCACGTTACGTGCTCCCCTTCTGTCCTGATGCTAGGATTCCTTCAGTAATTTCTCCTTTAACTCATTAAGCATGATGCCTTTAATGTTTTCAATAATGGATGAGATTAATTAGTACTCAGCCGGCGGACTACTTGATAAATCACTAGCTGCCCAGCATCATCATGTGGCTCCCCAAATGCCCATAGCCCTACAATAAACTCATAAAAACTATCAACATTCTTTGTCATAGTCGCGCCATCGTCCATCTTGAAATCATGACGAGGACGGTTCATTGACTTACGGTTGTGCTTCGTTGTTCGATTGTAGAATTCCCGTAGGGTGTCCTAAGCGTGCATAGCCGTTGTTGCCGAGCGAATCTTCGTATGATGCTCAAGAATAACACCTTCTGCGATCAGACAGAGCGCCTTCATGTTGTTCAGAATCCACCCCTCAGTAATCTCTGCCTTTGGTTTGACCGTCTTTATATAAGCTAGTAATTCCTTCCTTGCCAGCTTCATTCGCAAAGAAAACTCCCAGTGATAAAGATGTCACTTCAAAGGATGACTTCATTACGCTTAGCAGACATGGTTTTCTCTAGTGACTTCTTCTGCGGTTGTTAAC
>NW_020187532.1:1021972-1030980 GCF_900000015.1 Plasmopara halstedii | reverse complement strand
TTTCGATCAGCTTTGCGTGTGGACCAAATTTTGCTGGGTGACTGGGCGTCTATCGGTCCGACGCTAGATGTGTTTAGGTTGCCACATACTCTAGAAGGAGTGCGTAATTTACTGGAGAAATGGATTGAGATTATGACTCCAGAGTACTTCATGGCAAGTGTACCCATTTCTTTCGAGTACCCGGAAGGAAACGCAGCCAAATCTGTCGCTGATGCACTACCTAATGGTGCGGATTTGCTGCTGCAGGTATTGCTGCCTTTAGCTGAAAAATCGAAGCTGCCGATTGCACTTAAATTTGACAGTGTGCGTCCAATCAATGCTCGCTACGGTGTAGCGGGTGATGGTGTGAAACCCAGTAATGTTGACATTCTGATTAAGCTGTGCAATAATTTCCCGCGAGTCAAGTTCTTAGCTACTTTCTTATCACGTGTCAACCAACATGAGGTGACAGTGACGGCCAACAAATTTCGCAACTTGCATTTGTATGGCTGCTGGTGGTATTGCAACAATCCGTCAATTATTGAAGAATTGACTCGCATGCGCATTGAGATTTTAGGAACAGCGTTTACAAGTCAGCACTCGGACGCGCGAGTTTTGGATCAGCTTATTTACAAGTGGAGTCACTCGCGTGAAGTCATTGGTGAAGTATTGGTGGATATGTATGAGAAACTCTTTGCAACAGGATGGAAACTATCGAAGAGTGATATTGAACGCGACGTGCAACGTTTGTTTGGTCAGAGCTATGAAGAATATATGGCCAAGGACATGTAAACTTTGGCGTGATCGTTGATATCCGAAACTGTTGTAACCGTATCACTTTTTTTCGTTTTTCTTGCAACGAGAGAAAAATGACTCCATACTTTAGCGAGAAAGTGAAGTCCCATACATGCGTGTGGGTCTTAGCCAAAGTGCGCTGGTACAACGCAATATGAGAATTAGAGATTACCAGGCACTGATTGATAAAAACTTAATTGAGATCGGACGTAGTAGACAATACTTTGACAATTAAGTGGGTACTTGCCATACACGAAATATTGGAAATCGGTGAAGTCATGTATGCTTCAGATTTAGGTTAACAACTCAAGAATGAACAACGACTAATGATACATTGTACAGTCACGATTGAAGTTCAAGACCTGATCGTTATTTCAATCGTCTCATTGCTTGGTTAAGTGCAGATTAGAAAAGCGCTCTTGGTGAGTATTTCAATTAACTGCCGAATATGGCTACAAAGTATGCGGATCTCCGTATATCGATGGAGCGAAACCGCATAAATCTTGATTCTTAGATACACAGGCCATAATAAATATCAGCCAGAATTGTGACCATTTATCGATGCCAATGTCACTCAGAAGATTGCTACTTAAAATCGTTTTGATAAGTGTTCTGACGAGTCAAAGCAGGTAGCTGAAAATGATCGTGATGGTAGCGGCATGCAAGCAAGTCACAAGAGTTTGCTCATGACTAATGAGTACGACAGATTTATACGATTGTGCCAGCAGCGAAGTTATTGAGTTATTGGTCGATAAAAACACACTGATTAGAGTTCGTTTAATCTTTCAAGATGCTGCTGCAACTTTAAGATAACCTTTATTATATTTGCACTCTGGGATGTTTGGTAGACATTACGAGAAGATATTTACGATGTCGAACATCAGCACTTATTTCGCCAAATTTAGACTTGTTTGGACAATATTTACTTTGGCAAATGATGTCTTGAATCTAACAGATGATCGAAGCTTGAGCCATATTTGTTGTATGCAAGAATCTATAACTTTTCAGATGTAGAGTAGATTCTTGCTGTTGTGTCATGTTCAGTGTTCATACAGTTCTTGTTACTCAGCCTTGAAGAAGTGCAAAATACTCATTTACCTCATCAGGTCCTTTACCTGCTTTTTCGAGCGCATCAAAAACCTTTGCCCGAATTTCCATCATTTGCGTTTCCTGCTTCTGTTTAGTCGTCGCTTCTTTCAAAGAGATCTCTTCACTCTTTAGCTGCAATGTCTCGCGCCTTAGTGCTTGCTGTTGCTTCCACTTGCTAACCTCAAAATCGAGGCGCTGGGACTCAACTATCAAGAGCTGCAATTCTGCCTCGTCAATATTAGGTCTATCCTCATGCATGAACTGCGGTGGCTTATGAACGTAGTTTCTGCGTGCGTCGAACGGCTCCTGAGATACGATCTTGCGCTTCTTTCCCTGCTCATGAGAATTCGGATACTTACCATCTTGTGGGAGCTCCTGTGCGGCCATCGCACTTAAGTTGCTCGTGATCTCGTTCGCTGCCCTGAGACGCCGTCGATCCACGTCGGACAATGTGCGCTTTGAGTTCATGTTTTTAGATTAGCGAGAAATCCAATTGTATTTAATAAATCTACAGAAGTAATGTAATGTAAAATAAACAGATCGACCTATTTCTTCACTATATCATATATTTGAGCGAGAATATAACACAGATAATTAAGTTGTTTTAACAGTCTAACATTTTACTCAATTTTCTCTATAATAGTTTTAAACGTTCGGCAATTCGATCGGCGCTTGCATGAGCGAGTACCATGCGCTGGATAATGTCAGCTCGAATATGCATACGCTGGAGTTTGATTTCCATCTGAGCAAGATTCTCTCGTGTTCTCATCTCGCGTCGCAGCAACTCCACCTCGAGCTGCTGCAATTCGTTCTCGCGCACCCACCGAAACTGTTCGAAAGCGAGCTGCTTGGCGCGAAGGAATGCTCGCTTTCGTTCGAAGTTTATGTCTTTGTTTACATAAAGAGGCTTGTGAAGGAGTTGGGGTAAGTGGCCAGTTATAAATCCGGCCTTTTCCTCGTTCAACATAGTTTTTGAGACAGCAGGTGAGCCTTCATTGCTAGTCTTTCCATGCTGAACAGATATTTTTGAACTTTTGTCCGTAGCAGCTAGAGAATTCTGGTCAACAGCCGACTCAATGGCAGCAGTTGATACGTTTTGTTGAGTAAGATGCTTAGATGGGTATGAGCTTCTCGTTCCCTTTTCCTCTTCTTGGTCACAAGGACCGCTGTTTATATTATCAGGCAGTCTATTTTGTCGACAATCCCGTCGCTTGCTTAATAAGTGCTGTCGCTGTGAAATGACCTGTGCAATAGCTGATCGAAGTGCATCAGGAGCTTGAGGTCGTGGCTGCACAGGAGAGGTTACGTTGGATTGGACATTTGAAGACAGTCCACCCAAATAAGCTCCGGAGGTTGCATTCACCATTTGCGATGATGGAGAACATCGCAACCCGTTCGGAAGTTTACTTTCACTTTGCGATTTCGGTCGAATTAACACTAACCTCGTCGAAGGCACGTTAGTAGGTACATCGCCCTGTGGTGGGATTGATTATTAGATTAACAAATTCAAAGCTGGACATATGCGATAAGTTATCTTACCGACATTTTTTCTGCTGAGTTAGATAGATTGCCAGAACTTGACAATTTTCTTTTCAGAGTGTTCTTACGAGCTGCTGTCATGGTTGGTCTGTTTGCTGATTCAGAGGACTGGTCAATCTCAGGCACTGACTTTGGCGCCTTTTCGGAAGAATTTCCGCGTTTTAGCTTCAGCTTATTTGAAGCATCCTCAACACAGCTAGCCGAATTCGATGCTCTTAGTCGAAAGCCCACGTCAACACACGTTGCTTTCGCGGTCACTGATGTAATTTCTTCATCATCTGATCCAAGCTCAATAAGTTCGAGCGGTTCATTTTCCTTCTCTGTCGTTAGCTTAGTCTGCTGATCCTGCTGTTCCGACGTTGTCACCACCGCTTGCTTATAACCATTTGGCTGAGCCACTTTTTTAATAGTGTTCAGTTTAGTGCTCTCGTGTATTTTTATATCCGCATGACCGTCGCCTTTCTGTTCTGTCGGACTCGGACGAAGACTACATCCATTATCTTGTAACCTATCATCCTCCATATCCCTATTCTGCGTGATTGAATTTTGTATTCCCGCTGCAGATGAACTCGGTGTGTCATTCTTGCGTATACTTTGACCTGCAGTCTCCTTCGCTGTGTCTTGACGAAGTGCACTATCCGTATTGGCTTTAGTGAGCGCATTGTCCTTGTTTATCTCTTCACATCGATCTCTTTCGACATCTTCGCTTGAAAGATTGTTTGCCGTCTTATTGCAAAGCGCTTGCAATCTTATAAAATGTGGACACATGGAGTTAAGTTTGTCTTCAATAGATTTAATACCGAAAACCTTGTCAGTACGGCTTAATGAAAACCCTGGCTGTGAAGCCTGCGTCGCCGTGGCCTTGAACAGAGCCAAATAGCGCTGTAGCATCTGTTTGGCATATTCACAGTCCCACATGGATCGAGGCAAGGATGCATTCACTGCCGCTGCCAGATCATTTAACGCCTGCCTCTCAGTCTGTTCGGCTTGGCGGTAATCAACATCACTTCGAGTTTGTTTTGATCCAACGAGACCTGATAGTATTGTTGCCCGCTGAAAGTTATCATTCTGCTCCAGCCACGCCACGATAGTATCCCGCTGGGACTCGGTCTCTTCCATGCTTTATAAACCACGCGGAGAGTGGCCAATGGCGATGCGAAAATTACTACTTTCTTAATTATACTTTCACATTGTTGAGGCACAATAACATACAACATTTGATACCATCTTCTTCTGACACATAATCTTTCGCAAAACCGACCAGCTTGCAGTATGGTCCTCTAATTCAATACTACTATGAGCGAACACCAAAATTCAAAGTCGTATGGGAGGCATTTGATAATCAACTCTCACCCTTTTGGCCTTTAAGCTTGTCGACGATTGTATAATTCATTCTTCAAATAGCACTATTCGTATATCAGTGCCGGGAATACTACCCGTGAATGCGGCCAAGTGTGCAAAATCCTACATATTACCTGTCCTCAATGGAGGATTGCCAACGCCTGATCAGACTCAATCGCTCGAAGTCTTCATTTGGAAACCGCTATATTGACGCTGTCAACACTCCTAAACATTGACCTCTCAAACTTCATTTAAAAAATATTTTTTTGATTTCGAATTATCCAGTCGCTCGCGGTACATGGTTGAATCAAATTCATTGAAACACGTTGCAATAGGGATGCCGTGCTCTTTGCACAAAAAACTTTAACTCTCAGTACCCGTGTTGACAAATGCACCGAAATTGAGTTCATCCACTCATACCAGGAGCGGCTGTAACGGGGTTACGCGTACTCTGGTATACAGAGGTGGGTCACACAAGATGAAGTGGCCGTACATAGGTGTTGCCAACACAAGATAGTATAATCACACAATGGTGTGGCGACACCGTAAAAAGAAGCCTCCACGTAACAGGACTGCCAGTATGCGTATAAATAAGGTTTTACTATTTAAATAAAAAAACCTAGAGCTTTAGATATAGGCGGCTCTGCCGCCATCGGGTCCTACAAATTACATTTTGAACGAAAGATTACATTTGCATTGGGGTAAGGTTTTGGCTACTCTTGAAAATACATGCTACATTCGTACGTCCTAACGTAAGGTCGGTAACTTAGCTTAGCTTCCTCTAAGATAAAAAGCAACGGCAGCTCCGCTGCACTTGATAGCACTCGTAGTCAATCTATGCCTGAGTCGTTACGACGGATCCTTTGTGAGGATAGAGCAATTCTCTTATTTGTCTCAGGGCATTCAGGACGGGCTTAAAAAGCTGATGTCTCTGGTTGGCCCTGGGGGCGTGCAACACTCGCTTCGCAAGGACCTGAAGCGATCAGTGCGCACCTCGAGGAAATTTTGAGCTATGAAAATGATCTGCTAGAGCACCTAAAGCAGAAGATGTCGGCGTCGACTGCGTCCATGACGCCACCGTTGACGACGGATGACTCCTCTCGACCCAAGTCGCTGATGGTGAGCGTTTAGACCTTCGGGGGCAAGGATGGACAGAATCACCTGCTCCGGGTGAGGGGGGTTGAGGTGGCCATGGCATCCACCATTATCCAGACCAAGCAACATCGCGTGGCGCCAGCTATGCTCGTCGAACCGACGTCCCGCTTCAAACCAGTCTGGTTTGTTGCGGGCAAAAGACAAAACCCAGTAGGTGCGTGGCGCCCTATTGGGTAAGAACTGTGCATTAGAAGGGGTAGAGGGCAGCTGGACCCAGCTTTGAAGAGGTCCGTGCTGTTAAACACGGAAAGAGTATGCAAGCCGGGCTTGCTGGTCGTAAAAGCGACCTTGAAGGGCTTTGAAAAGCATGGAAGATCCCGATTGACCCCGGGGCGTCGGGCTATTATGCTCAACGCTCCACAATAGAAGAAGTTCATCTGTATATGTATGCTGAGGCGCTGAAAGCGCGCTTGTGTAACATCTTCACCGATTGCTTAGCGACGGGGGTACAAACCACGGTGCCGAAGGTCCCTGTGGACCTTGGTGCCAAGTTTCTTGACTTTGTAGCGTGGAACGCTGCTCAGTCTCATACTTGTATTCAAGGTATGACCGCATTTTTGGTATGGCATGGCTGAAACACCATGATCCTTGGATCGACAAGAGATCGAAGACCAGCTCTGGTGAGTCATGAGCTCACCTCTTCTAGGAGGCAAAAAAGCTATTAACGCGGGCACGGACCGAGACGGTTAACGTGCTGGAGATCGGAGTAACCGAGTTGGTGGACACCGTAGGTGTATCGGACAGGAGTCCAGATCATGGCTCACCGGCTGAGCGCTGCTGAAGTACCAGAGCAGTTGCTGCATGTAATGCAAGGTATGGTTGGGTAAAGGCCGAGACATCGAGAATGAGGCCTCAATAATGCACTTGAAGTGGCACGTCATCCACTGGAAGGAGACTGCAGAGCTGGCAGCTCTTCGTCGGATGTTGTTAATAACATCAGGGCTCCGGTGGAACAGGAAGTGGGGCTGAAAATGGACGACGCTGAGACTGGCATCACCAAAACGGGCAAAAGCGACACCGTATGCTAGCTGCAAGATGCTGGGCGTCGATCCTAACCCTGGTTCTGTCTACCGTAGCTTATAGTGCAGCTATACACTCTCTTCTACGGTATGACGGGGGAGGAAGATGGCGATGTCTTTTTCGAGGCTATTCTTGCGGTATATTCTCTGCTCTGGCTGGACGATATGTCCTTAGAAGAGTTTGGCGGTGCCTTGAAGGTCGTCGAATTAGCCGAAGAAGTCATTATACGACCGGAAGAGGAGATCGACTCGTCGTCGCCTTTGAATGATGCTGTCCTGGAGGACTCCAAGTGATGCTGAAAGCACGAGGTGGATCTACGATTCTGAAGATTCCCTTGAAACCGTAATGAAGAAAATTTAAGACGTCGTCTCCAAAGACCCGCTGTCGGTCCTACCTCTGAACCAAGATGTGCGTCATGAGATCGACCTGGTTCCGAGAACCAAATACTGCGTAACATGCCAATGCGCCCTGCCTAAGGAGCTGCGTGACGTCATCGACGCCTTCTTCCTTGCGAAACACGACGCAGGAATGGTGCGTGAGAGTAAGTCTCCTCATTCAACACCCACGTTTTGCATCCGATAATCGAACGACAAGTGGCGTATCGTTCACGCTTACAATAAGCTCAACGCTGCCACCATTCTGACACAGATGCCGAACTCTAGGAAGGATGTCCTACAGAACGTTATGGCTGGATGTACAAAGCACAGTACACTTGACTTGGTCGATGGGTATGACCAATTGCTCATGAGAGCGGGTGATATTCCGTTGTATACGGTGAGTACTCCGAGCGGCATGCCGATGCCCCAAGAGCTGTCAAATTCACCAGCAGCATATAAATTGTCATGTGACACAGTTGTTCAGGCCCCACCGGGCATGTGCACAGACAAACTTCGACGACATCGTTGTTCACAGTCAAGCAAAGCACGGGAGTGATAGATGAAAAGAAACACACTATCAATTTTAGAACGACGCTCGAGTGCATGCGCACGAATAAGCTGTATGCTAATTCACACAAGTGCACCTTCGGCGCCGAAAAACTCTTATCATGGTGCTTCATCGGGAAGCGGGGCCTTCGAGCGAATCCCGCTAAGGTCAAGACCATTGTGGACTGGCCGGTATCAAATAACAAAAAGGACTTGCGCCAATGGCTTGGCCTCGCCAACTACTTGCATAACTTCAGCAAGAGTTATGCGAAAATGACACGGCCATTGTCGAATCTCCTTGAGAAGGATGCGGAATGGTGTTGGGACACCGAACATCGGGAGGTTTTGACAGGGTCAAAGACAGCATCCGTCATGCACCAATACTGGCGTTTCCAGTCGCTGGTCGTCATGCTTCAGACTTTGCCGTCGGCCATGCACTGCTGCTAGCAGCCGCCGAGGGGCGAGATCGGGCGATCGTGTTCAAATCTCGCCAGCTTAAGTCTGCGGAGAGGAATTACCCAGTTCACGACAAGAACAAAAATGCGATGATGTTCAACGCACACGTTCACTTCCATGTGGCTTTGCTGTTAGGTAGACAGCCGATTTAATTTTCTGGTCTGCAGCGGCTTTCCCAGGGGCGAGCATCACAAGAACAGTTTTCATTGCGGATACTGGACCACCTTCTTTTTGAACGCGCGGTACCAATCCATTGGGATTTCTTGGAGTACCAAAAGTGAGCTGCAGAGCTTCCCGCTGGACAAGCTCAGCTTGTGTAGCCGCCGGGGGTCTAACAACGTAGACGCCTAACGATCGCGTGATCGCATTTTTCGCTTCAGTAGCGGGATCCGCCGAGCGGAAGCCGTATTCCACACGAGGGTCTAAGACCGACCGTGAGATCTAGCGTATGATGGCCGCCCTACGAACAGCATCTATCTGCTGCTTCTGTGCCTCGTCGAGGTGATTGGCTATGATAACACTTCCCCGGAAGTGGAGAGGTCAGTAAATGTACACGGTGTCCGCAATGTTCGAGCAAGGCGCACGTCGCGCCGCTGGCACATCTCGACCCCTCTTCTTTATATCCTGGGAAAGGAGTATCCGACTCGTAGTTGACTTTCACCAAATCGTCGACGAAAAAATCCGCCGCCCGTGGCGGGCATGGTGCTCGGC
>NW_020187532.1:1020742-1021962 GCF_900000015.1 Plasmopara halstedii | reverse complement strand
GAACCCTGGACCTCCCGGTTCTGAAGTGAGCGGCGTACCACTGCACCACAGGATCGGTTCCGTGGTACGCTAGAGCATTCAAGTAAAAAGGCACTTTATTATATGAGAGTAAACGTAACATTTATTATTAGTCTAAATACATGTAATGCTAAATTTTGTTCTTATAATCTATTCTAGTATTCTCGAACCCGCTCCTGGACAAACTGCAGTTTGTCTGCTGCCGAAGCTCTTTCGTTTAGTGATAGCTTGGTTAAGGTCGGTGACTTTTGTCTTATACTTAGAGCCAGTACGAGTGTAGCGGATCGCAATCCACTTATTCCAAGAGTAACTACAACCTTAGCCTAAGGCTAAGTAACTCCTCCATTTAAAACGTAAACTGTAATTTCTTGGTTTTATTTGTGGCAAAGCCGATTGTGTCTGAATCTATAGTTTTTCTATTTATAGAGTCAACACAAAAGTATGTGGCTCATACATCATGTATAATGGGAACTGAACCATTACACCAACCCCCACTCAAAAGTGAATTTACCCATATTTTTTTCGAGCTTTGACTCAGAGACACAGTCATTCGTGATCCCATACAAAATGAAACGCATCGGAGAAGACTTGCGCCGAAAATGAGTGCAAAGCAAAATTGCAGCTCAATTCAAGGACACGAAGGCGTCTTTGCCATTTTCAAAACTTGGACAATTGTCCAATTTCACGTCGAACGGCGCTTTCGCAGGTTTAGCCAACACCTGGCATCAAACAACCAGCTTGAGCAGATGATACTGTTATGACGAGTCCATCGACAACACCAACCATCTAGTGTATTTGCGCTACCGTGAAATTGATCGTCGTCACGAATTTCACGACCGAAGTGGTTGTAACCCCTTAGAGTTTGACGAACACTTTAATCGAATGGAAGCTCGAGTGATGACTAGAACCGCATGTTTCTGCACTATCGGGCCAACAAGACATGCTGAAGGCAAACCACGAAGACTCATGTACGTTCCGCATATCCAGCAATCCCATCTGGATTTTGTCCAGACAATCGACACTCGATTCTGGGCACGGGTTATAACCACAAAATTTGTGGATGTCCAACATTTGCAAAATGCAAATACCGCTGCAGATTTACTGGCGATACGTGATATGCGCTTTCGGTTTGACCGTTTAACAGCGTAGGATTCGATTCACTCCGACATCAAAGATACGTGAGAAGCCGGTGGGGTGATTAG
>NW_020187532.1:1019904-1020732 GCF_900000015.1 Plasmopara halstedii | reverse complement strand
CGAAAGGCTTTTTGCTATACTTTCAGCGCCGCTAATAAAACAATTAAATAACAATAGTTTTTCCATAGAAATGTGCTCGTATCGTTTGTCCGTCAAAAGCCACTTTGCATACGCACTCTGCATATGAGTGACCGCTTCAATAATGGAGCTGCCATCACTGTTCAATATGTCGTGCAGGCGTCGGATGACGGAATTATTTAAGTCAACACAGATTTCACAATCCTGATTTGATGAATTACTACTAAAAATCGTGGCACTATTGACAGCTGATGACTTCATTTCATCAACCTTCTCATCATTTTTGTCAGTGCCTAAATCATGTATCTCATGCTTGCCTAAACGTAAAGAGACGAACTGTCTTGGTACCTTAACCATTCCCGTCTCATACACTAGCCCATGACCAACAAAATTCGTTACATTTTGTCTAAAAGATCCTTGATCAACATATATCCTCCCGTTTTGAGAATCTTCCTCTTTTTCAACAACAAATTCTGGTAATCTAATTTCAAGCATGTTTGACACACCATAATCATTGAGTTCCCCACAGCGAATGTCGTCTGTAGAATGATTAGCCTCGCTTACCGGAACATGGACAGCAAATTGATCGAGTTCTGTCTGACATGGTTTATCACGAAAGAACAAATCTAGTACCTCAATGGTTTCATGAACTAAAAATTGCAAGCGAGTAGCCGAGTTTTTCCACTCGATATGATTGTCAATGTCAGCAAATATTCCTTGACAAGAATTATCTGTAAGTATTTCTTGCCTGTCATCACGACAGTTTGTCATATCGAGGAGCACTTGGGTCTGCGCAACTCGGGACTGAAC
>NW_020187532.1:1013695-1019894 GCF_900000015.1 Plasmopara halstedii | reverse complement strand
AAGTAGAAAAGAAGGTACTATAGAAATGATCCTGTATAAGTACGGTCTTGAGTTGAATGATCACGTATTGCAGCATTATATATGTTGTGTTCACCAATACGAGCATATTTAAATTTCTCTCCAGGTCTTTATCTGCTCAATTATTTGTTATCTTAATTTTCTTTGCTAAATATAATGAAAGCTCGAGACCTCGCTCGTCTTGTCCATGCTGATGGTTTTGTTACGCTGCCGTATGCATCATACGGATCCTCGTTGTCTGTAATTCAGAAACTTCGGACTCAGGTGCTTTACCAGTTCTCAATATATTTGAGTGAAGCTGCCACTCAGAATTTAGATTTGACATTACGCGAACATGCTGAGCGTCTTCCGGGCTTCTACGTGCGCGAAGGTGGTCGAATTGATATGCAGTTAAGCAGTTTGGCTATTGAAACCAATTTTTTGATGAAATATTCGACTCAATCGTCGTCTTTAGTAGACATGATATTACTTAAGGACATGGCTATTTGCTGGCAGCCTGTACTTAAGGAACTTTTTTCACCACATAACTTTCATCTTGAGTACATTGGCTGTGTTGTATCCCAACCTGGAGATGAGGCACAAAATTGGCATTTGGATGGAATTCATCGCAACAAAACTATTCAAGAATCAGGTATGGTCGTTGTAAATTCTATGATATGATAAATGGTAATTGATTTGGGTATATGTGTAATTTTAGTGGATCGTCTGAATGTGTTTGTGCCACTTGTAGCACTAAATGATGAAATTGGAGGCACTGAAATGAAATTAAGGTCGCATATTCACGAAAATGGAGCTCGTGGTACAGCATTTGAAGACTATCAAGATCTTCCTAGTGTTATTGCACATATCCAAGCAGGAACTCCCATCATCATGGATTATCGTGTATGGCATCGTGGATTGGCTAATACAAGCAAAGACACTCTTCGTCCTTTGCTTTACTTTAAACATGCCAAAATAGAGACAAATTCCGACTTAAATATTGCAAAGAAACGAAAACGAATTACGCCAGTGCAAGTGTAAACAAAAAGGTATTTTTTGCTGAATTAGTGGCATAGTAACGATATGGTGGCGTCAAATGTAAGCAACTGATCGGAAGACAACAAAGCTTGCGATCGAAGTTTCTTCACGCGTTCGATTTGAATGACGTCATGTGATTCACTGAGTATTGAGATGTCGACGACATTGTAGCTTAAGAGATGGCCCCAAATGGTAGGTGACGCTTCGTTTAAAAGAGTCTGAATTAATTGTTGCCGTGCAACACCAAATGTATTTCCATCATTTTGAGCAAATAAGTACATGACCAACTGGTGTATTGCTACAGTGTACACAAAAGCTCCTCGTACAGGTGAAACACGAGTGGTACACACAATTTGTTGCATGATTGGCACAAGTTTGACGTCACTTGTCCTAGTGCAACGTTTTAAAATCTCAATCTTTGCGTCTTTAAAAGGTGCAAGTGTGTGCAAAAGATGCGATTCGTGTAGTTCTTTCCATACAAATGTACGCACGTCGACAGGAAAGTCGTCCGTTAATAGTAATGTCACACATTGTGCAAAGTGGAAATTGCCAAATGATGTTGTTGTAAATTCAGCAACAAGTTTTTCAACAAATGTCAAAAGTTGCCGTTCATCCGATGCAAAAGATGTTGCAACTTGATCTTGAGATTCAATCTCTTGATTCCATTTCAAATTTTTCAAAAATCCAGTAAAAAGTAAGTTTTCGTTTGACTGATAGATTGGTGTAATGAGCTTTGGAAGCAATTGATGAAGTGCAGTATCCACATAATCATCAAAGAGAATGTCACTACCTGCAAAGAATATATACAAGAGATGAAACAAAATATCTTCGGAGCTCAAGTTTACGAAAGCAGGAAGTATTGTCTTCAATCGCTCCAACTCTAATACAAAGCGACATGTGGTTTGAACAATTAATTTCATCTCGTTGCTTTGTGCTTGAGATCGAGTTGTGTCTGTTTGATTCCCATCGTTGCTGTTATAGTCGATACTTGATAGTGGAGAGATCACCCAGAAATCGGGAAGGGGTAGATTGCTAGCAACATAACTTTGTTCTTCTTGAGGAAGATATAAATGACACGAAATCTTGTGAATATTGGAAATGGGTGTGAACAATTGCATCGAATGAGTCTCTTGGTTGCGTGTGGCGTTGAGAAGAGCCTGGTAAATGGGAAGAAGCACATGACTCATGCGGTTGGCCTCTGCTTGATCACAAAAGATTTCAAGTCTTTGAAAAAATTTGGGGTGAAACAAGACTTGAGCGAATAATTGCGTTATCCAATACTCTGCTCCACTTCGCAGTCGTCGTACAAGAATCAAAGCTTGGTGGTACATTTTTCGTACGAACGCATCTGTAAAATGTATGATATCCAACTCCTCTACGAGAACCACAAGTTCGCATGCTTGTATTAAAACAGCATTCATTTCAAAAGATGACGTAGTAGCATTAGTTGCTGCAATAAGCAAAGATTCTTCCACTTGACACAAAAATGTTCGCACGTCATGATCATCCACGTTATCGTATAAATAATCGTTGTGTACAGTTTGCATGTAGAATCGGACAATTGCTACGAGTAACTCTCGGGTCTCTATTGTCTCAGTCAGCCGTGAAAGCAACTTGAGCACGTCACTGGACTGTACGAGCTTCAAAACTTGTACGACTCCAGCTGTCTCCAACTTGTACTTTGCTGCATAGTTGGTCGCGATAGTGAGAAATCTCAGCGTTGACGATAAGAGCATAGTAACATCCAAATTAAGCACTTCTGAGGCTGTCAACAAGAATCGAAAATTCATGATAGCTTCATCTTTTGCTACATCAAGGAAATAATTCAGTTGACTAAAATAATGTTGCGCTTCATGCTTCAATTCTAAAGCACAAAAAGCTTCTAACGCTTTGAATAATGCCAGTTTTTGTGCATTGGTGGAATGATGGAGTAAGTCTGAAAGAACAGGGAATAGATACGCAAAACAGTGAAAATCAAGTCCGTAACCGAGAAGAATTCGCCAAATTCGAAGACTTTCCACTTGCAAAGTTTGAAACAGTAAGTTCGTTGCTTCACAAATATTTCCCGTTGGGACTTCTTTTAGCGCCAAGAATCCTTTTGTGCTTTGAATTAAACCACTCGAAAGTAGCGCCATCGCGACACTCCGTTCACCTTGACAAAGTACTCGCACAAGTTTTAACGTTTTCACAGAAAGCTGAAGCGCTTGAATGTTGTCGGACTCAAAAGTGAGTATCTGTTCATTTTCAATAAATTGACGCTGCAAGAGAAGAAGAAGTTTTGCGTCTGAATTGATCTCTTGTGCAGCACGTGGAGAGTGACGAGCTACTGTAATTAAAATATCAAGAATCTTTTCTGTGGCATCTTGATCCGGCAATTGGATCGTTTCAAGAATATACCGAAGCCGTGTACTCAAATTCATATGAAGAAGCGCTTGAACGGGATCCAGCGAAGCCAAATCTTCATCACTGATGCTCGTTCCATCGTCATTTTCCGTCGTATCAATGTAGATGACCTCTTTCAAAGCATTTTTAAATCTATTACCCTGCTTTTCCACTACATTGTGATGCACGTGAACTTTGTTCGGAAAAAGTATTGTTCCATACGGTAATTCCGTAAAGGAGTGATCTTCAGCGACTTCAAGCGGTACAATGAACGCATGAAGCGCAGACACGCCCGCACTAAGTGCCGTATAGTTCTGATCATCCAAAACCATTCGTAGCGTCAACACTATATTTCGAGGCAATACTTGCGGTGAAACGCGACGACGTTCGAGGGTCTGGAGCTGTCGATTGTGCAAGACCTTGGCCACTATATTTAAAGCCATGGCACGCTGACTGGCGACAGAGCTGCGTGTAAGATGCAACAATTCCGGAAATGTATATCCTGCAATTTCGGGATCGTCCCCATGATGAAACAATCCAGAGTGCACGGGTATGTCGGCATTCGTGGCTTCCACAATCTTCCCATTAAGATCAAACCGTTCCATCGTCGGTTCCTTCGCGATCTGCGCAACTCTCTTTCTCGAAACTCGACTATTCTTTGAAATCGACTGCGTCCAGTCCAATTTCGCTCGTTCCTCGACAGTGAGCAACTTTTCTTGTTCTTTCAGCTCTTTCTCCGTCTTGACAGCAGCTAAATTCTTGATAAGTGTTTCTTTCTCACGATCTTCATTCTTTACTATCGATTCCCCAATTGTAACCTGCGTCTTAAAGCTTTCATTTCTCACCTCTTCAATATTTTCCGTCTTCTTCCTTCTATTCTTCAGTTTCTTCACCAATTCAGGATCTAACGATCCTAAAAGCTCCTTCTGGGCCTCTAAAATCTCTTGTGTGCTCATTTCCTGCAACTTGGCTCGATTCGCTGCATCAATATCTCGACTTTCAGGGTCCATATGGTGTTTCTTTGTCTCTTCTTCTTGATCCTGAGTCTTTGCTTCACGGCGTCTACGACCAAAAAGACTTTGACCGGGACTACGTCGAGTAGCGACGGGAAATCCGGTCAATTGAGTGCCAAATTGAAGGTTTCGGTGAGTTTCTGGCGTCACTTGACGCTCTACAACGCTTTTCAGCACCTGAAAACCCTCTTCGGGAGCCAATTTAGAAGCATTTTTCTTGCTCTCTGGCGATAAAACGCTGGGTACACTACCGCGACGCGACACTTTCGCTGCTGGTGGCTTCTTTTGCTTAAGAAACTGCTCCTGCTCGAGCAAAAGTTGCGCTAATTCGGCGTCCATATCAACGTCATTAGCACTCATTCTAAGGAAGCTTGATTGGTGGAAAAATGATTGAAGGACATTGTAAAGAAATTAAATCTTGTTATATGAATTTTTGATAAAGTGTACTTATTATTCGTTTTTCCTTGGCTTCCTGACGAAAAATGTATTCGAGTTTGTTGAGGCTAGTTGCTGAGATCTAGTACCAGTGCTATCACGAGCAACGAGGTTGCCATCCACCTTGGATCTAGTACTAGTGTTATCAAGAGCAACGAAATTGCCATCCACCTTGCATTTAGAAAGCTTGGACTTAAGGAGTCCGCGTGGACAACGCTAAAATGTTGGTTTCAAACGCTGCATCCAGGAGCGGGACCGAGATCATCAACGACAATTGAGCATTTAGCTGCTCTTCTATTACGAGATTCCCAATTAAGTCTGATTTTACATGCTGTGAACATCTATTTGACTATGTCTTACAATAAATTTAAACGTCATATCATATGCGGCTAGCAGACCTCGTGACGCGCAAGCCTCTGCTATTCGGAGTCTCGTCGTCCTCGTCAGTATTGGATTTTTGGTGCTTCGCACAATTTAATGTGTAAGTACGCTACGTACCACATAACCTCTCTCCCGCCGTGATGTGGACCAGACGGGAACTCATAATCTTATTGTCTCTTTGAGACGTTAGGCAAAATGTAACACCCGTCAAGCACACACTGCGTCGCGCCTTCCTTAGTATATGTCCCTTAAAGGATCCTCACATCGGTAGCCTGTAACGGATTATGTACTGTTCTGTGCAGTACAGACACTGCCGTAGCTCTTTCGCTTGGTAATAGTCGATGACCTTGGTTTTATTCTTTGAACCAGTACGAGTGTAGCGGATCGCAATCCACTTACTTCAAAAATAATTACAACCTCAACCCAAGGCTAATCAAGTCTTCCGTACAAAACGTAAACTGAGATTATCGGTTTTGTTTTCAGCAAAGCCTATATCTATAGGAATTCCTATCCATAAAGTAAATCCTACTCAAATGTATAACTTCTGGCTGTTCTGGCCATGAACTGACTTCTTGCTTAAGTGTAGCCACACCATATTGTGTGACCCTACACCCTTCATATCACGGCAGGTGAAAACCCGTCACACTCTCACCCATCAAGAGTGTGGACACCTACAGTTCACATTCAACTGTCGCCTCGAACGAGGCTCGTGTGTCTAAGACACCACAACATCTCCAGGACCTTCTTCACAAATTCTCTGCTCAATGACCCCTGTGTCGAGGACACGTAAGACACCTAGCCTCGCTGGTTTGAGGACAATCGTGGGCGAAGCCCCTCTTCGGCTCCTGCACGCGGTGTAACTTTGGACAGCACGTCCGCGGCTTCAAGGGAAGCGCAGCTCAAGCTCGGTAACCGAGTATCCCGCAGCGTATTGCCAGCGACAGGGTCGCACG
>NW_020187532.1:1013204-1013347 GCF_900000015.1 Plasmopara halstedii | reverse complement strand
CTACCTCTTCAGCGGTCGTACTCCAATACCGCCAGCTGCAGCGCTGCGTGTGGTGTATGCGACTGTAAGCGCTCATATTCGTGCGTGCCTCCAACGAGTGTACGATGACGTGCAACAAGCTTCGCTTCGGTGTGTGCTATCGA
>NW_020187532.1:1011875-1013194 GCF_900000015.1 Plasmopara halstedii | reverse complement strand
TCAAGGCCAGATCTTAGACGAGGTAAAGTAGAGTAGTCGGAGTCGTATTAAATTCCCTAATACAGACACTTTTAAAACCTTAGATGTATCAGCAGAAAAGATTCAGGAGGTCTTACCTGACAAACGACTAGGACTTAAAAATCGATTACGATGATTGTCTACTCTGGTTCGTATTTTCGTAGAGGCCTCACAGAAATTATTGGCATTGGTCGTCGTCGTTCCATTGCATCTCCGCTTGATCAGTTTCGCCACTGACTTAACATCAAAACGCCCATTTGTGGGCCTAAAGACAGAAAATTCAGACTCAGAAAGATTATGTTCTTCGGTTTTGCTATTGAGTCTTCAACTTACATCGGAGGAATGTCAGTATTTGGTCTCTTCATTGGCCTAGAATGAAAAGTATGGGGAGACTTATATTTGACCAGAAACTCCAGCTATTCTTATCCTGGAGAATGAAAATTTGGTAGGCGTGTTCGAAGAAACGGACTTGATGTTATAAGATGTGGTGCGAAATATGGCAGGCAAACTGGGTGTTTATCTGTAAATAATACCAATACGTCAAAGCACTCAAAGCAACTAACTGATGTACAGGGTGATCCCATTGGTATAACATGTGATAATGATCAACTGGTTGAGTCAACTACAATAGTTTCTCTGTCCTCTAGGTATACTTTACGAGAAAACAGAACATGTCAGTCGCAGCGGCGAAAGTGTTGCACTTAGCCTTGGTCCATGGATTCATACACACACCAAAGCTCATCGTTGTGACAATGTAGCTCATAGTTTTCGGACTAAAAAAATAGAAACGGACGGTCGACTTTATCTACCTACAATGCTTCACCGACTTCAATTTTCATCAAAGAAATAGAACGGAGGTCATCTCAGCATTTGGTGTGAGCAGACGCTTGTTCCCATCAGTGTTGTAAGTGAAGTAGATCACTGGTTCATCAAGCTGGCGGTAGATCACATCCTTATGCTTCGTCGTAAACAGCGGCAGCAAAAATAATCCAAACAATGACTTTTTAATCCCAAGGCCTGCCAACCCCAAGAATTTTAAGGAGCAATCGTCCTGAACTGAAGTATTGCTTGATGATATCATTAACATCTCTATACCCTTGTCGGATGTACAAACCATCCGGAATCGACTTACCAAAGATTGCCGTCGGAGTATTCAACAAATTCCGACCTTGCGTTCATCACCATCGTGAAGTTGCTGTACAAGTGCGGCCTACTCTTTCATTCATTTTCGATCAAAGTCATCCGCACGCTGCCTTTTATTATCTGCGTCTTCTGTCATAACCACCAACACATTGACATGA
>NW_020187532.1:1010896-1011796 GCF_900000015.1 Plasmopara halstedii | reverse complement strand
CTCACACGTGCGCACATATGTGCTTGTCCGCTTGTACAGCCTGGGCCACCAATAGTGGTAGCTCACCGAGCTGTACGTCTTCTCACAACCGATATAACCAGGTCGCGCGCCTCATAAAGTATACGGTATTTGAATTAGGAATCACAATTTGTGGGGTATCCGTCGAATCGGTGCTATAATTCAACAACCGTTCTTAACAGATATCGGTGTAACTGAGCGCGAAGTCGCGCCGACAATTTCTTGTCAGACTTTCCAAACTCTTAGTTTCTGAGACCTTATGTCTAAAATATCTTTAATTTTTTACCATACCATCACCCGCATTCGCGGCGCGGATCAAATGGGTCACCGACGATATCACCGTCTCCACACGAGCAAGCTCATAGTCCTGTCGGCGTGACAACGCATTAGCCAAAGTATTTTGCTTTCCTGACTTATACTTCACCTCGAAATTATATTCTGCAAAAAATTAGAGCATATGGCCATCCTCTGCGAGAGGTGAGGCGACTGAGTCGCAGTGCGTAGTGACGCGTGATCTTTGTAGATCGCAAACGGCTTTGAGTCCAGCAGGTGACCCTGAGTTTGACAAATGCATACTTCATCGCAAGTAATTCCTTGTCGTGGACTGGGTATTTACTATCCGTAGCCTTCAGCTGGCGGGATTCGAACGCGATCACCCGATTGCAAAGTCCGAAGCGTCATAACCGACACTAAAAGGACGATCGGGGTCTGGCAACACCAGTATTGGGGCACGAAGGAGGCTATCTTTGACCCTGTCAAAAGCCTCCCGATGCTAGGTGTCCCAACCTCATTCTGTATTCTCTTTCTGGAAAGTCAGCAATGGCCGTGCCATTTCCGCATAACTTGTGCTATACACGTGCAAGTAGTTGGCGATGCCAAGCT
>NW_020187532.1:1010760-1010886 GCF_900000015.1 Plasmopara halstedii | reverse complement strand
AGGCGCACGATGCGTCCTCCAGTGGCCACTTGGGCCGTGAGAAGACCTTCTTGTCGGTGTCACAGGTGTTCTGGTGGACCCACATGTACAAGTGGGTCGCCAGGTACGTCAAGACATGCGAAACAT
>NW_020187532.1:1010399-1010750 GCF_900000015.1 Plasmopara halstedii | reverse complement strand
AACTTGTCGTTATCCAGAGATTTGAAAGACTTCTGGAGCACAATATCAATTTGGTGGAACAGGCACCACACTCGGATAAAGCCTTTCTCTTAATCTCTTTTTGAATTCGAGAAACCACTCCGGATACATGGCCTGTCATATTGGCAGCACCGTCTGTAGAGCACCCAATCAGCTTCAATTATCATTCTGGGCAGAATGGTCTGAACAGCTGTTTAAACATTTCAAGCATTGCATTTCCAGTGTGACTGCCTTCAAATGGAACAGCAATGACGTGTAAGTTGCGAAGGAAAGTCTCCTGAAAGAATCAGACCCTAACGTCAATGTAGAACGTTCCATGTATATCGGTAGAGA
>NW_020187532.1:1009152-1010389 GCF_900000015.1 Plasmopara halstedii | reverse complement strand
TTGAAAAGTGTCCTAAGCTACTTCAGGAACTTAATTAAGCGATAAAAAATATTTTTTTTACCTATGACAGAAACATCGGTGATCCTGATATATAAAGATTATGATATAATAATGAAGGGGTATATCTATAAGATTACCAACGCGGACGAATCGATTGTGTATGTGGGGAGTACCACATTACCAGTTGAGAACAGATGGAAGTTGCATCTCTCAAGTTATCGACGATGGGTTAATGGAACCAATAAGTGTCAAGCAATGATTTATTATCATTTCAAAGAACACGGTCTTGACAATTTTACTATTTTCCTTGTATCGGAACATGATATCGGCGAGCGCAAGCAACTCAATCATTTCGAACAATTAGTGATTGACAGTACTCAGTGTGTCAATAGGGTTCCTGCCCACAAGACTAACGATGAGAAGATAATTCAAAGACAAACCTATCGCGACCTACATAAAGAAGAAGCAACTCAACGGGCTAAGCAGCACTATGAAGCTAACAAGGAGCGAATCAAAGCTCGATCTAATGAAAGAATCGAATGTGATTGTGGAAGTACATACACACGATACAACAAATCGCGTCATGTTAAATCCAATAAACATCTGAAAAGTTTAGCTGATCATCAGCAATAAATCAATCATATTTTTTTCTTACGCTGTAGTGAAGTCGAGAACCTCGCCAGTAAGACGGTCGTAGGAGAGCTCTTGTTCGCTCACAACCAAAACAATCATGTTAGTTCCCTGGCAACCAGCGTTTGTGCCTTGGATCTGGATGGCCTGAGGGACATCACGCTCCGTCAGGCGGCTAACGTCAGCGATAAGGACGCGGTTAGTTAGCGACCATGTCTGATAGTCAAGCAGTCCATTCACAAGCTCAGGAGTCAGATCACCATTGATCGCAGCAATTTTAGCGAACTCGTTTGTGAATTGGTGGAAATCGTAGTCATGGGAGATATCGAAGCACTGAGTCGAACCGATACGAACATTGAAGTTGCGAATGCTCGAACCAGACTGAAGGGTCCAAGGAGCCGTATCAAACGGACTCTGAAACTGTTGAACAGCAGCAGTAGCAAAGTTTCCAGTTTGCTCAGCAAATGGTAAAAGAATGACGTACTTAGCGTTCTTAACAGATGCAGATAGCTGTAGATCGAAAGAAGCATTCAGCTGAGTCGATTGCTTGCCAATACCGGCGCGCTGATAGAAAAGCTGTGCATAACAGTCGTTGTAGCGGACCTTC
>NW_020187532.1:1009024-1009142 GCF_900000015.1 Plasmopara halstedii | reverse complement strand
TCTGTGACGCTTCGGACTTTGCCATCGGCTGTGCACTGCTGCAAGCAGACGCCAAGGGCGAGATCGGGTGATCGCGTTCGAATCTCGACAGCTCAAAGCTGCAGAGAAGAATTTCCCT
>NW_020187532.1:1008868-1009014 GCF_900000015.1 Plasmopara halstedii | reverse complement strand
GCTGCACGTGAGCTTTACGGATCGCTGAATGAAGATGGATCTGCTTTTGTGGCGTCTGCTGCTATGAAGCGCAATGATCTCTCACTGCGCAAAAGAACAAATTTTACAGTTTTGTCGGACGATGTGCTTGTGGGGTGTGCCGTCAC
>NW_020187532.1:1006723-1008732 GCF_900000015.1 Plasmopara halstedii | reverse complement strand
GTATACTCTTGGAAGTCAAGCTTCCTCTGTGCAAGGTGCCGTGTGACCCGTCACATTGCAGTTAATAGCATCAGTCAAAACAAATTCTTGAAATCGGGTGATGTCTGAGTAGTAAAGAGATGCTAAAATAGTGGTTTTGCCATACATGATAGCGAATTGGCACATACATGAGCAACACTACAGCATTGCAAATATAATAGAGATATAGAAACCATATCAACATGTGCGTGGCAGGTACGTGGCATCATCGCAAGATGTGTAGGAGAAATTTATAATTCTGTGACCTATATAAGAAGGTTCATTCTAGAAATTAAATGCTAGATCTGCAGCTTGATAAAAGAAACTCATTGAGATGATCGATCTTTTCACCTTGCATTCTAGAAAGAACTAGACATGACGTAACATTTACGACATACGATATAATACGCATTGGATCACTTCACTCAAATTGTGATTTGTATGCAAAATGGGACTATATATAAAATTGGATCTATTGAAAACAAATCTTTAATTCGGGCCAGCTGACGTAGCCATGCATGGTGCAAGGCCGTGCAGTAGCGTTGTCGCTGAAAGATTATATCGAAGCTACTCATGAGCGATATGACGACCAGGATGCTATCGATAGCCAACAGACGAACTGTGATGTAGCATACGTAAACTTTAGACACAAGATCTTTCCAATCAATAGCAACGCGCCATAGAGCCACAGGGGTGCTGTAACGAGAATTGCCCGTCCGTGTACAATTATCCTATGTGAAAGACTTTTATTAATTAACACGCTTCACCGCGTGTTGCTCAGTTCCAGCAAGCCGTTGATTTACTTGCAAGAGGATGAAAATGGCCGATCAACCTTAAACCTCCTTAAATGGATAAGCACATCTATTTTCTAGTATAACAGAATTAAAAGATATACATCAATGCAAGATCAAGATATATAATGTTTACCGCACACGCAAATATGTGGTTCACACAACATGTGTAATTAGACAAGCCCTTTTACACCACCCACTCAAAGGTGGGTATACCCATGTTCTCTTCAAACTTTCTTCGACTCTGAGCATCGGTTATTCGTGATCCCGCACGAAATGAAATGCATCGGAGACGACTTGCGCGACGACGAGAGCAGAGTAAAATCACACCTCAATACGAGGATGCGAAGGTGCCTACGCCACCATCGAACTTGGATAATGCTCCAATTGCACGTCGAATAGCGCTTCCGCACGTTGAGCCAGAACCTGGCATCGAATGACCAGCTTGGGTGGATAACGATTGTTATGAAGAACCCATTGACAAGTGTTAAACTCCAGTGTATTTGTGCTATTGCAAAATAGAAACTTCGTCTCAAATTTTACGATCGACGTGGTGGTGCCACATTAGCGTTTGGCAAACTCTTTAGATCAATGGAAGCTCGAGTGATGACTCGAACCGCTTATTTCCGCGCCATTTAACCGATCACTCGTGCTAGAGGAGAACCACGAAGTCTCACGAACGTACCGTATATCCAGCAATCCCATCTGTATTTCGTCAAAACAAACGACACTCGATACCGGGCATTGTTTCATGCAAACAAATCCGTGGATGCCCACCGTTTGCAAAATGCGAATACCGCTGCAGACTTGTTAAAGATACGCGACATGCGCATTTGGTTTGCTTATTTAGAAGTGCTGGATCAGGTTCGCTCCAATATCGAAGAAGCTCGCGAAGAATGTACGATCATTCGTCGAATCCACGACGAGAGGAAGAGTGCAGCGGAGCTACCGTAGCTCTTTTCGTAGAGGGAGCTAAGCTAAGGTCACCGATCTTACGTTTTTCGAAAAAACAGTACGAGTGTAGCGGATCGCAGTCCGCTACTGTAAGCACTAAGAATCTTTACCCAAGCAGACAAATACTTATGTTCAAAAACGAAACTATTTTTAATTATTTTAGCAATGGAATTTTCTACTTTAACTGGTACATTCATAAGCGTAGTGCTTACAATCATATCTTTTCAGCAGACCGACCTGCGCCTT
>NW_020187532.1:1006605-1006713 GCF_900000015.1 Plasmopara halstedii | reverse complement strand
ATGTGCGGGGTAACCTGCAGGCTGCTCCGGTGGCGGAAGTAAAGCCACCTCACCCGAAACCATTGCGGCTGAAGGTGAATCCGTATGAAGGGAGGGAAGGTGAAAACT
>NW_020187532.1:1003911-1006595 GCF_900000015.1 Plasmopara halstedii | reverse complement strand
TTTGGATACACAGCTTTGAGATCGGCAAAGTATTGTTTGTATTGTTCAAAGGTCGTTCCGGTATTTTTCAAAGCCGTCACCACATCTTTGTCGGTAATCATGGAGTACAGCATATTGCATGCCATTTCAGAAAATGACTTCGGGAGGTTTTTAGATAATTTCAGCAGGCGTATCACCATATCGAATTGACGATTGGAAGTCAAAAAACGATACAGATCGATATCAAAATATTGAAATCGTTCCTTGAATTGATTGGGCGTATTGGCGTATGTGAGTGACGATATGAGCTCATCAGCGTCTGAGGCAGACTTTTGATAATCGTTTATTTCTTTCAGCGCCACTGCCGGAGTTTTCCCCGCCTTCAGACATTGGAAAGAATACCAAGTTCTCCGCACGATTATATAATCAGCTAAACCAGGCATAAAACGGTCGCGAAATTCTGGTCTATCAAGCATTGTTGTAATGTCGCTCTCCGTCAGTCCGCTGCGAAGTAGAAATTGATAAAATTTAGCGTAGTTCGATTTTGAAACCGCCACAGAATGATACCAGACGAAATGTAAGTAGTCAAAACACACCCAAAAGAATGGATTGTTGAAACCGATGGGTTCCTGGCCAACGAGAATCCGACGAACATTGGCCAAACTGTTGCCGTTTTCCATCCAGTTTTGAAAGACCAAAGGTTTAGACCCTGGTACGAAAAGCATGAGTCGCTCTAAATCCTCTGCGAGGGATTGAAATTCTGGCTTGGCTCGATAAGTTTCTAACAGAACCATCACTAGGGACATCGATGCGTTTTCAGTCAGTAACTTCGATACGTTCGACAAAGCGGAAAGCAGCGCGTCATCAAAATCATTTGAGCTTTTGCCAAGATTTTGATAGACGTCTTTGTGGATTTTAATTAGATGAAACCACTTATCTATCAACTCGTCGAACTTGATTGCAGTGCTTTCTGCAAGCGTCTTTTGGAGCTTGTCAATCAGCTGAGGTTTTTTGGCGACGAGTTCCTCTCGTTGAAGTTTATCCAAATTGTTGCAGAGAGGTAGGTTTAAAGCGGATTGCATCTTCCCAATCACATCACCAAATATACCTGACTCTTTCAAGTCTTTTAAATTATCCAAATTTTGCATTCTTGCTTCCTTTTCTTTGCCATCAACATGAGTCATGTTCTCCAAAAGTGCGACATTGTGTCTTAGTGCTCTATTAGAGATCGTGTAAGCCTTGTACGCTGGTGTGCAAAGTGGATCACGACCAATCGTACATGCTTTTTCTCCCAATCTCACTGCAAAGCAAAAGCTAACTCCATGTAAAATGATGGCGACGAAAACGTACACGCGCATGACAGTTCTAACAGGCTTGAGTTTTGCAGAATGGTGTTTTAAAACATGAAAAAATGGTTGGTTCTGGTAATGTATCATAATATTTGTTTTTCGCACCACTAAATTGCCAATCACAGCACTCGAAAATAGAATCAAAGTCGATAATTGCCACGACGACGTAGATACATTAAATTGAAATTCCACAGCTAGAACAGGCCATTTGTTTACATCTACCTGGCCAAATTAGGTCGAAGAGTATCTGCTCCACAGCAAAAATCACTTTTAGTTACTAAAGCAAGACAAATCGAATAACAATAGCATTCAGAATCTAAGCGAGAGGTCAGCAAGCATTGGTTCATGTTCTACACAAGAATCACTCCAGTCCGTATAGTAGAATACAAGCCAAGAAGTTGAGTCAACAGCTTTCGTGATTAATTTTTCCGTTGTAGCTGGATTTAGTTCGACAATATTCGACGCGCCATCGTATCGCGGCAATCACACTGCTCCAAATAATACTTTGCAATTAAATAGCAACAGTCAAGACTCGAATTCTTTGGATCTACGACCACAAGTTGTACCTATGCAGACGACCCTCTCCTACAAAATCAATACTAGCACCTCGAATTGTCAAGGTTCATAGTACAAGTGGACTGATCGAGGATGCAACATTGAGAAAAATGGTTGAGCTGTGCGGCATACGTCACAGATTGTAGAACGTATATATGTACAACTTGCATGCTATAGAAAATGGTGGTCGCAGAGAGTACGCAATCAAGTTAACAAATTTGCCAAAGCCCTAGAACAGGCTCTCAAAGCAAGCCACATTCCTGCATGAAACGCTTTGTGCGATGGGTGGTGTCTATGATGTAAGTGTGGCAGAAGCTCGGCAAATCGATGCATCCCGAATTGATACAACCAATGATGCAAAGGTGAAGCGCAAGTACAAGGACGCCCTGGACTCATTCATCATGAGTCGTGTGAATTTACACGGGTGCGAGACACAATGGCAAATGCGCAAGATTTCAAAATAAAATCGCATAAAGACGAGGTCGTCGAGGCAAAATGTCTTTTTTAGTGTGAGATAATGTACTTCTTAGTACTAAGAACCTATTAGACGATGTGGTCTCAAGTTTGGGAAGCTCAAGCTATCACCTCGCTTCATCGGTCTATTCCAAGTAGTGTCGTGCCATGGAAATGCTTATATTCTCGACCTGCCAAACTGGCTAAGGACCATATCGTCAAACGAGAAGTTCACAGCACCGTCGGTAGTTGCGATAACATAACAGTCACGAAGCAGACTATCACCATGCTGTCAGCAGAAGCGATAACGGTAATCGCGTAGAATTTATCATCACGTTGTCATCAGTT
>NW_020187532.1:997866-1003901 GCF_900000015.1 Plasmopara halstedii | reverse complement strand
CTCTAGCAGCGCGTTTTCGTAATTTGAAAACGCCTCTAGACGCGCACCGATTGCCTCGAGGCTTGCGCCACAAGGTGTTGCACGCTCTCAGGACCAAGCAAGATCATCGGCTTGTTAAGCCCGTCCTGCATGCCCTGGGGTGAAGAGAAAAATTCTTCCACCTTCACAGAGGATCAGTCTCAATTACTACAAGTACTATCAAGTGCAGCGGGGCTGCTGTAGTGTTGCGCTTAGAGGAAGCGTAATTTAGGTCACCGATCTTCGTTCTATATCTAGAACAAGTACGAGTTAGCAGATCGCAATCCGCTTACTCCAAGAGTAATTATTGCCTTGACCCAAGGCTAATTACTCTTCCGTTCAATTTAAAACTGATTTTATTTATTTTTATCTGCGGCAAAGCCGTCTAATTCTAAATGTTTAGACTTCCCTAAATATCTAAAGTAAAATCTAAATACAGGCATAAGTACGGACTACCTAGCCACATACCGTATTCTTGTTCGGGTGTTGTCACACCATGTCCATCTCGTGTGACACACATCCATGTTACCAGGGTATGTGTAACCCCGTATCAGCAACCGACGAAGTATAACAGGGAAATTTTAAGGTCTATCGTTAGGCTTGTGCATGCTTCTCTAACTGGCAGCATGTTCAGCCGATGACAAACCACTGCCATCGTCTAGCCTTAGATGTGCTGACCTATTTTAGCGAGGTCGTCCCCAAGATATTGCTGGATTAAAGCATTTATTATCAAGAATTTAGATATTGATCCAGAAGCCTAAGTAGTAAAAAATATGGATCGACCAGGGCTCCCCGGACTTCAGTGACAACATCGATTTTGGACTCCCTGTTAGCAAGGCCAGCTGGTTAGCCATTATTGATGCTGTCGATGTTTATCAATTCATAACTGGTATGCAAAGTCGTACTCTTGCACTGATAAACCTCTGCCATCTTTTCTTGACTTATTATCTCCAAATGCAGTCAGGTAAACCTAATCAATACAAAAGCTCAATGACTGATTTTGTGGCTTTCAAAATTGATACTGACATCCATTTATTGTCCTGAAGCTGTTGAGCTTTGCTCCTCAGCCGCGTCAGCGTTTCCTCAAGGAGCGCTGCAACATACAGATAAAAGTATTTAATTTGCCGCGAGATTTCGCCGAAAAGTGCATAGCATTGCACACGTGAAAGATAGACTAACACCTTTGCTCATAGTTTGAATGGCCTCTTCTTTGGCCGTTCGCTCCTTCTCAAGCAAAAGCAAGTCCGACACGACTTGCAGAAAAGTTGATAAGATTATCAGATAAGTCATTGTAACTTCAACGATGAAACTACGTACTATCAGTGCTGTTGGATGCCAGCGTCTCGGCGGACGTACGAGCGCCATCTTTAGAGCTCATACTTTAATCAGACGCTATAATGTATATATCATACTGACTTGTGGTCCACGCAAGACAATACTACTAACAACGCCGTTATGAACAACCTCCACGACCTTCCCCCGTCAGATGTTACCGACGATGCTCTAACATTAGGTGTTACAGAACTTCCTTCAGTTCCTCCTTGTCCTAATGCCACCACCGGTTTAAAGCGCAAGCGCGTGGTGCTCTCCATCCACGACAAACAGCAGGTTCTACAACGACTCGATGATGGCGAGCAGCCTGTAGCCATCGCTCGCATTTTTGGCATCAGCCGTCAACAGGTGTCGGATATACGAAAAAATCGTGATCGAATCGTAGCTTTTTGTATCGATGCCAAGCACATGTCAACACTTAAACGCAAGACACTGAAGACCACATCCGAATACCATCCAGGGGTGGAGCAGGAGTTGTATCGGTGGCTCATCCGACAGCGAAAACTTGGTCGTAACGTCTCAGCGGAGTCTCTTACTACCAAAACGACGGATCTTTTTGCGCAGTATTCACCCGACGACTCACACGTTTCACTCAAAGCTGCAAAGAATTGGCTCAAGCAGTTTAAGAAAGCACACGGCATAAAATTTCTGACGGAAGAGGAATTGCGGCAGCTACCAGAGAAGTTTGCTCCAACGATGGACATGATACGACCTGGAGATATGGTTGCTACGTATTCGCAGACCTCGAAGCCCGAAGCAACGATTTCAACGACCAGTGCAGACGCGGGACATTATTCAGACTCAATGCATGCTGTAATCAGTCCCATGAACGCGGCAGTACCGGTTTCTTCGGTCCCGTTCTCTATCAACATGAACTCATGCATGCATGCTGCTGCACATGGAAAATTGCAGGTTGCAAGTGTTCCAATCGCCCCGTTACAGGCAACTATCAATACGGTGCGGCAATTGAATGCCCAGCTCACAAAGTTTGAGCGCGATATGATGATTAAGCTGGATTATCTAGATGAACGTGTCCTAAAATTATGCTACCTGGTGCTCCCAACACGATTGGCAGTCGACTGAAGGGCATCAAGAAGACCAATGATGTCCAGTAGTTCAAGTGTTTGTGCGACAGCCGTACAAACACTTGAACTACTGAATCAAAGTAGTCTCCAATTGTCATCCTGAATAAGGTGCGGGTATCATTAAATCTGTGTGCAGTCAATTCCTCACCTTAGATGGAGGATACACCAGCGCTCAGGAGCCTCACTGCGCCGAGTCCAAAGGCCAGTTGTCAATTTTCATAAAGAGGCCGAAACGACCTGATTTGTCGTAGCTCGCATCCGTGCCATACGCTTTTCCTTAGTCGAGATACTCAGCAATAATGGTACCCCGTTGCCAGAGCTGTCGTTGTTCTGGTTGTTCTGTGAAGATTTTACACGTTGATTAATTGCAACTTGTGTCTGAAGCATGAATCCTAGTTCGTTTAGTGGAATTCCGTATTCGCTCAATTTACGCTGCATGGAGTTGGCAAGTTCTTGCTGTAATTTGGTGACATGAGCCAACTCCTCTTCTAGTTCTCGAAGGTTTTCAGCTTTGCTGTTCATTATGTCCTCAAGCTGTCCTTTGACACGATCTATTATTGCTGGATCGAGTTTGGCATGCAGTAAGACCTCATTGAGCTCGGCGTCCTTTTGTTCAAGTTGCAGAGTAAGTACACTCATTCGTTTTTCAAGCAGCAAATTCTTTAAACCAGCCTTCTGCTGTACATCGTAAATGCTGCCTTGAAAGTGTGTCGTAAGCTCTTGTAACTCATGAGCTACTTGCCCTGCGCGCTGCTGCAGAACTTCAAACTCCCAGGAAAGGGTGGCGTACTGTTGTTCAAGGACGAGCAATTGCGTCTTCGCAGAACGCAGCTCCAATTTTTCTTCTTGATAAATGCAAATGTTTTTTCGAAGCTTTTCGACATCCAACAAAGCTCGCTTTAACGGCTCCGACATTCGCTTGTTTTCTTGGGAAATCTCATACATGAGCTTTTCGTCTTGAGCTTCCTTCTTTTTCATTTCGCTTACTTCTTCCTTTAAGGATTTTATTAGATCCAGATTGTTATGTGTTATGTCGTTGTAGTAGTTCTTGATCTCGCTAAATGCTTTCTCATGGGCAGTTATAAGCTGTGCGATATGAACATTCTTACGCTCTTCAATCTTTTGTATGTCTTGCTTTCCACGTGCCTCTATGTCGTCACGAATAGTCTTACTTTTGCGTTCATACTTTTGCTGCAGCTCTTTTGCATGTCGCTCGAACTCTTGACGCAACACCGAAATACGCCGATCTTGCATCTGCTTCAATGATTTGAGGTAATCTTGATGCGACAACTCACTTTCTTTAAAATCAACTTTCAGTCGCCGTTTGTCACTCGTCAGCTCGCGCTCATTACCGCGGTTATCACTTTGCGTTATTTTAAGTGACTGCTCCAATTCTAAACGCCACATAGGTAAGAGCAAGTGCATACTTTTGCACAAATTACGCAAACGCGCACCTTTCTTGAGCTCAGTGATCTCATTTTGGTGTTCATAGAGCAAGTGTCGCACCCGTTGCTTGTAGATCTAGTGAAGCAAGGAATCAGTTCTACAGTGACGTGCATAATTTAGTTCAATCGCAGCTAGATATCACCTTTATTTCATCCTGATGCTTTTCCTTCAAATCTTGTCTTTCTCGCTCTTTATTACGCAACTCTGCCTTTCGGTCTTCAAAACTTTTCTTTTCCACGATCCAAAAATAATTAATCTTTTCTCTTTGTTGCTGGAACTCATTAAAAGCCTGCTCCTCCTTTCGTGTGAGTTCTTGTAGAAGCTTTGCCTGCTTTACTAGTTCCAGTCGACCTGCCTCGTTCGCTTGGTCAGCGTCTTTCACTTCGACCACTTCTTTCTTGCTCGCACCGCCCTTCATTTTCTTCTCCTTCTTACCTTTGGTCTTCTTTGGTCCCATTTCTACGGTTAATCAAACAGCTTTTAACTCTTCAGTACCTTTTTATAAAATAGGATAGAAAGACGTCCAAGTGGCTTACTACATCATTTCGCTAAAGATGCTTCTGAAAAGGCGTTTGTGCCCACTATGACACCATTGTATATAATATACCGAATTCCATATTGTTTATCAGACCCACAAAAATCGTAAATGAAGTGCCCCTCAAGAATTTGTGCAAATCAACACAAGCTCGTAGTTGAGACTCAACACGATGTACGCATTCAGTCGACTGTCTGCATACAAACTGTTGTAGACGGAGATGAAATGTACGCTATCGCATCTTTGAATGTATGTACATGACGTAAGGGATTACAAGCATGACAGCGGTTGCGAACTCACCTCTGTTCCAGCAATCAATAAGCTCAACGATTGCCTTTGATAGCGCTACGAGCACGCTAAATCCTGTCAGCATCGACGACAGCCACAAAATGACTTCGGCAGCTCCAGCAATCATTTGAGGCGGACCGATGGCTCGCGAAAGAAGCGACCATGTCATTTCGGAGATGATGAATACCCCATCGATCTTTAAGCGCGCGTAGATGGATGGCTTAGAGCTATTGCACGACAAAGATGAAAAGGCGATAGGCGCGATGGATTCCAGAATGTCATGCTTTGCGCTCGCCATCGGGCCGATGCATATATATGCTCTATGCTGCGCCTTGAGACAAGCAAATACGCAGCAAGCACACAAGGAAGAAAGACACGCTTTATAACCGGAGTGGCAGACACTGCAAGGTTCAATGCATCAGTAACCTCAGTTCCCCGCATTGAAGTATGTGGGGGCGGGGTTGGTCGTGCGCGACATATGAAGCCAGGTGAAAAGCAACCATACTATACTCAATTTGCGCCAACATCGACCCACGAATCGCAAATTCAATGAGAACGAGCTGGATTGAATGAAGCCTGGCATTCATATTTTTGATTTGAAGTTGAAGCAAATTTGCGTCAAATGCAGTACGAATAAGCAGCGTGTAACTTGGACTGGTCTTTATGAGGCCGATCTACTCGATCACGATTAGCAAAGTGGAGCGATACGCTTTACATCAGGTTGAGACCTGGTGGCACCAGCTTTCAACGCTCGATCACGTTGAGGAGCGACTGCATCAGAACTTCGAGGCGACAATCACAGCATCACAGTCGATAGGACTGCTCAGATAGATTAACGTACAACGACTGGCTTCAAAGGCAATCCCTTTAGCCCGGAACCAGGGTCCTTTTATCAAGACAAATTCAACGAAACAGACGCCCGATAAAAACGTCACTTGATGCTTGACTTTGCAAAGCTCAGATTCCGACGATGACATTAAAAAGGGTACTGATCTTCGCCCCAGTGCTTGCCAAAATTAGCTATCCCCGTATCTTACTAAGTTCTACTAGCGAGTCGTGTCCAGCCATATTTTAATCTGAGTTTCGGACAGCCTGTTGCGTCGTATGTCCCTGCCTGCTTTCCCGGAGAGCCGTGGTGCTAGAGAGTGAGCCTCGTAATATGCATCAACGACGCCAGGACGATTTTGCGCGAGTTGGAATCTCAAATTCCCAACGAGTTCTCGGGATAATAAATAATATATTTATCTGGTATACAAAACTATCTCAAGTCATCAAGATAACATTGTCACATTTGCCGTGCGTCCAACATTCTTTCGTGAATCTCGGTACAA
>NW_020187532.1:997740-997856 GCF_900000015.1 Plasmopara halstedii | reverse complement strand
GTGCTAAACAGAGCTGCAATGTTCGAGTAATGCGCAGACAAAGCCATAGGTCCACAGCGGATCATTCAAATAGATGGTTGACTTGCAGTTCAGCAAGGCCTTGACCTCATTCTCTG
>NW_020187532.1:997408-997730 GCF_900000015.1 Plasmopara halstedii | reverse complement strand
GGACGGCTCGCTTATGACAGCCTACCCTGTCAACGACGTTTTGTTGAGCTCTTCAAACGAAGGCAACAGATGGTTATATGTAAAAAAGATATAAATTAATCCTATTGGCTTTGCCAACCATCCGCTGCCATCAAAAACTCACTGACGACTTTGGCACACCAGAAATGACGCAAGACAACAGATAAATTGTAGAAATGTATTTATCACTTAATTGTATGCGTCATTGATCTATCAATTTCGTATTGTGCTTAACAAATTGAGCCATTGACATGATTAAAACGAAATGTTGAAACAATTCAGTTCGTCTACGTGATTGGACGTT
>NW_020187532.1:997148-997398 GCF_900000015.1 Plasmopara halstedii | reverse complement strand
CCTAAATGCTTCTGCCGAAGCGCTACTAAGTACGGAAGGCTGCTGATGACGCTGTCCGCTATCAGACCTAATTGATGCTATTTCTGTCCTCACATCTTGTACTTCCTCCTTCATCTGAAGCATCATCTCCCGCATTTCACGCAATACTTCTGCTGGAGTGAGCTCTTCCTTCTTGTCTGCCATATTGTGAATGGTACCATCATTCTGTTGTGTTGAACTCATAACCTGTTGAACAAAATAGGTAGCCCAA
>NW_020187532.1:996513-997138 GCF_900000015.1 Plasmopara halstedii | reverse complement strand
CTGAATTGGAGCAGTGACGACAAACGCATATTGAGTACCACACGTTGCACCCTCTTTTTCTGCTTAAGATACTGCACCACTATGTCATCCGAATTTAAGTCTGGAAGTACCTCCATAAACATCAGACCTTCACAGTATACAATCTGACTGGCTAAAGTCGACACGCGATGGAGTAGATGTAAGCTAAAGAAATGGTTTGTTGAGTGCCTACTCACAGATTTTGAGCGGTACATGATACTCGATCAAAGGAACCAAAAGGTGCTGGTCTTCTCGAATACATCGCCAAAATGAGCCACCATAGCGTCGTGCATTCGTATGATTGCGCGGTTAATACACAAACTAGCAGGTGGCATAGCCGATGTCGATTCTTTCTTTTAATAACGAAAAAGTAGCTGAAACTCTACACGATCAAGCCTCACCACAACAATCACTACCTCGAGGAACTTTTTAATTTTGAGATGCATGTTCACCACGATCTCAAACGATGAGTAACGACACCCGACACCGTCCGTGTTTGCCAAACTGTCGTTCACATTGACTAAGTTTGCATTTTCAAATAATAGTTGACAAGCTTCAGGCGTAATGAAGAGGTTTGCGCTCTTTACGATAAGCCTCTTGAGGGTTT
>NW_020187532.1:991866-996503 GCF_900000015.1 Plasmopara halstedii | reverse complement strand
GCCACACCACAGCTCCCTTGGAAGAGTGACGGGTCACTCTCATGTAACCCCGTTACAGAGGCGGCAACGTCAGAAGTCAAGTATCTTTGTTAATATAGATGATGCCACTCTGTAAAAGGAGAGGTCAGCCCCACGTTAAGGACTAAAGGTTTTTTAAACATTGGATCTAGCAAAGCATTAGAATTGAGAATCACATTTTTAGACTTCAAAGATCAAGAAAGAAGTCAAAGGTTCAAAGAGCGCAACGCCCAAGCGGTTGTCTCGTCAATACGTTACTCACCTTATGTCGAATAACACACTCGATCGATCGAGGACCATCGACACATAATCTTGGGACTGGAACCAAACTACCTCTCACAGGAAACAGACAAGCTTTTAGTGCGGACACAAAGCGTGGGTGCATGACATTGGATAAATTGCCTAACAAAGATATTGCTAGGTGCTTGGAGCAGAACTCGAAAGGCAGAAGTGGCAGTGAGCCGCGGTCTCAATAATTTGGCAGAGAATAGCGCTCGCGAATTGCGGTCTCCATAGCTAACCGCTGCTGAGCCAGAAATGATCGACGGATTGTCGTAGTTCCCAAAGAGTATTTCTGGTGGCTGCTTAATTATATCTGCAAGCTGATTTTTCCTGCGCCATTGCCAGTAGAGCCAGTAGCGACTATAAATGTAACGGTGCTACACGTACCCCTGTATGAAAGGACGGGTCGACCGTACAAATGTGTGAATTACACAAGTTGGTGTAATAATACTGTAACGGGGTCACACATACCCTGGAAACTGGGGGGTGTGTCACACGAGATGGTGTGACTGCACCAGTTAGAATACGGTACGTGGCTGGGTAGCCAGTAGTTTGCATGTATTTAGATCTTACTATATATATTTAGGGAAAACTATACATTTACAATTAGGCGGCTTTGCCGCAGATAAAAATAAATAATGTCAGTTATGGATTTAAACGGAAGAATTAATTAGCCTTGGGTTAAGGCAATAATTACTCTCGGAGTAAGCGGATTGCGATCCGTGGAACTCGTACTTTTTCTAAGTATAGAACGAAAGGTCGGTGACCTGACTTACGCTTCCTTAAGGCGCAAAGCTACGGCGCCCCGCAGCAAATACAGTGGTGTCTCTACACCGTAACAAGAAGCCAGGATTGCCAGTAGTAAAGCATATTACTATATTAATTAGGCTCTACTATATTAATTAGGTATTAATATATTAATCGGGAGAACCTAGGGTTTTGGTTGCCGCAACTAAAACAATTAAATATATCCATTTCAAAAACGGAAGAGCGTCTTTACCTTGGGTAAAGTTTTTGAGTACTTTGGAAGTAGCGATTGCGATCTACTACACTTGTACTGGTTCTTGAAAGGAATGTAAGGTCAGTGATCTTAGCTTTACTCCTCTAAGCAAAGAGCTACAGCAGCTTTGCTGCGCTTGGTAGCATTCGTAGTCAATCTACGCCTGAGTCGGTACGACCGATCATTTGTGAGGATCAAGGAATACTCCTAATTGCCCCAGTGCATATAGGACGGACTTAATACCTGCTGGGCCCTGAGGGCGTGGAGCACCTTGATGCGCAAGGGCTCGAAGCAATACATGCGCGTCTGGAGGTGTTTTCGAGCTATGAATATGCTGTGCTAGAGCACCTACAGCAGGTGATGTCAGCGTCGACTGCGTCCATGACGCCACCGTCGACAACAGATGATTCTTCCGACCCAGGTTACTCGTGGTGAGCATCAAGACCTTCGAAGGGAGGAATACTGAGAATCTCCTGCTCTGGGTGAGAGAGGCCGAGATTGCTATGGCATCCGCCATGTTCCAAAACGAGCAACACTGCGTGGAGCTGGCCATTTCCAAGCTCGGGAGCCGAGCGCGAGAATCGGCACTAACGTGCGGTGCTTCGGTTGAAGCTGCGTTCCCCTCCAGGGGAAGCGTCAGGTTTTTGGTGTGTTTGCCGCCTAATCAGGCATATCGCGTGCGATTGCGTTTCCTTGCTGTCCGACATGGCAAGAAGGATTTGGTGGACTGTGTCCAAGAGTTATGTACTCTCATTGTCGGTATGGTAGCCGATCTATCCCCGAGGCGAACAGTGACCGTCTTTATGGAGGGCCTCCGCATTGGCGTGGCCAGAATGGAAGTCCTCCGTTTGCATCCGTTTTCTTTTGAAAAGCTGTGAATGTGAAATTGAATGACGAATTCAACTTTAAATCGGCACGACATAATTGAAATGCACACCCTCAGAGCTCGTCAACGGGCCTGAGCCAATGGATCTCAGCTTTGCTAAGAAACAGAAAGGAGAGCTCCGAGCTGCCGGTTAGCGTTTAACTATCAGACAGTGTTTTGTCTGTGATGACACCCGTCACCTTCTGACTGATTGCCCCCTGCACAAGGCGCGTGTAGATTCATCGAGTCGACGATCGCTTCTAACCAGCATGGTTGGTCGCGGGGAAACGAGAAAACCAAGTAGGCGCGGGGCGCCCTACTGGGGAAGAACTGAGTTCTGTTTTGCCTCAAAGAGATTGAGGGCAGCAGGGCCAGCCCCGGATAGCTCCGTGCTCTTGAACACGGAACGCGTATGCAAGCCAGGCTTGCTGGTCGCTAAAGCGATTCTGAAGGGCTTTGATAAGCCATGGAAGATCCTTATCCATTCCGGGGCGTTGGGTAATAATGCTGGACGCCCCACGATCAACGGAAGTCAACTGTATGCTGAGGCGCTAAAAGCGCGGTTGAGTGATACCGTCACGGTTCGCTTAGCGATGAAGACATGCTTCACTGTTCCGAGGGTCCCTGTGAACCTCGTTGTCAAGTTCCTTGACTTTGATAGCGTGGAACGTTGCTTAGTCTTAGACTTGGTTGAAAGGTGCGACCTTATCCTTGGTATGGCATGGTATAAGCCATCGATTGATTGGAGGTCGAAGACCTTTGCCGCTACGCACACGTCTCACTGGGGAACTGTGGTGCGTCATGAACCCACCTCTGCTAGAAGCAGAAGCGCTATTGGCGCGGGCACTGGACCGAAACGTTGAATATGCTGGGTATCGGAGTATTCGAGTTGTCAAACACCGAAGGTGTATCGGACGAGTTCCGAGCACAGATTGCGGGCTAAACGTGGAGTGATATGTAACCCACTGAGCGTAGCTCGAGTTCCGGAATAGTCGCTGCATGTCAAGTGTGGCATGGTCGGACGAGGTCCGAGGCATTTTGGGCAAGACCCTGCTTTTGCGTGTGGAGGTGTACGTTATCCACTGGACGAAGACTGTAGAAACAGCAGCACATCGTTGGATGTTGTTAATAGCATCAAGGCTCCGATGAAGCAGGTAGTGGGGGCACTGAACGACGCCGAATGCGTGTTCCCGCTGGTCTCGGTAAGACGTAAAACCTCTATAGAGAGGAGACAGCCGTATGATATTTAGAAGACTCGGGGCGTCGATGCTGACCCAGGATAAGTCAACCGTAGACGATAGATCACAGCTATATACACTTGTCAACGCTTTGACGGGAGAGGAAGAAGGCAGACAATTTAGCCGAGGTGGTCATTATAAGATCGATCGAGAAGGTTAACTCGTCGTCGCTTCTGAATGAAACTGTCCTGGGAGACACTAAGAGGGTGCTGAACGCACAATCTGGATCGTCGATCCTGAAGGATCCCTCGGATCCTAATCATTCTTTGTAAATGAATTCCAAATTTCGTCCTCAAAGACCCGCCGTCCGTCCTACCTCCGGACCGAGGTGTGTGTCATGAGGTTGACCTGGTTCCGGTAACCAAATACTGCGTAACATGCCAATGGCCCCTGCCGCCTTCTTCCGTGCGAAGCACGAGGCAGGAATGGTGCGTGAAACCAAGTCTCTCCATTAGACACCTTCGTTTTGTATTTGGAAGCCGAGCGGCATGTGACGTATCGTTCACGCCTATAATAAGCGAAACGGTGCCACCATTCCGGCGCAAAGTCAATTTCTAGAAAGGATGTTCTTCATTGAAATATGGTTGGCTGTACAAAGTACAGAGCACTCGACTTGGTCGAAGGGTATTACCAATTGCTCATGAGAGCGAGTGATATTCCGCTGACAGCGGTGAACACTCCAAGCGGGAGGCTCTAGGAGTGGCAGGTGATGCCCCATGGGCTGTCAAATGCACCAGCAATATTGAATCGTCTTGTGACGCAATTGTTCAGGCTCCATCGGGCGTATGTACAAGTATTCTTCGACGACATCTTCGTCCACAGTCGTGCGATGCACGGAAAGACAGATGAGGAAAACCACATCGTCCATTTGAGAGCGGTACTAGAGTGCATGCGAACGAATAAGCTGTATGCCATTGCTGATAAGTGCATCTTCGGCGCGAAAGAAATTCCCTTTTCAGTGTGTTTCATTGGGAGCGTGGCCTTCGAGAGGATTCCGCTAAGGTCAAGGCCATTGTGGACTGGCTGATTCCGAAGAACCAAAATGCTTTGCGCTAGTGGCCTGGTCTCGCCCACTACATAGCGCAAATTATGTGGAATGTGCACGGCAGTTGTCAAAGCTCCTTCAGAAGGATATGGAATGGTGTTGGAACACGGAGCATCGCGAGGCTTTTGAGAGGGTCAATGACAGCCTCCTTCATGCACCACTACTGACGCTGTCAGACTTTGATTGTCG
>NW_020187532.1:991338-991856 GCF_900000015.1 Plasmopara halstedii | reverse complement strand
AAGTCTACTCGCAATCTGAGTCGCTTCTCGAT
The DNA here is from genome assembly GCF_900000015.1 of Plasmopara halstedii. NCBI lineage: Eukaryota > Oomycota > Peronosporomycetes > Peronosporales > Peronosporaceae > Plasmopara > Plasmopara halstedii. Next base: position 991,824 of record NW_020187532.1, on the reverse strand, counting down.
ACAGAGAGCGCAACCATTGGAACTGCGTTCTGAGTACCACAGATGAAAGAGTGCCATCAAAGTATTTTTGGACAACGTCCGACTCACTCGGTCACATAGCCCTATCGCTCATAAAGTCGACTACAGAGCGCAACCCGAAAACCCTCGATATATGCAATCGGAATTCACGGTGGGGTTCAAGGACACATCGCAAGACAGCGACGGTGAGCATTGACGCTGAGTGCAACGGGGCTACAAGTACCCTGGTAACAGGAGTGTTTGTCACACGAGATGGGCATGGTGTGACTGCACCCAAACAAGAATACGGTATGTGGCTGGGTAGCAAGTAGTTATGCATGTATCTAGATTTTACTATATATATTTGAGGAAAATCTATACATTTAATGTTAGGCGGCTTTGCCGCAGATAAAAATAAATGAAAATCAGTTTTGGATTCTAAACGGAAGAGTTGATTAGCCTTGGGTTAAGGCAATAATTGCTCTTGGA
>NW_020187532.1:988117-991328 GCF_900000015.1 Plasmopara halstedii | reverse complement strand
GATCAGTCATCTCAAACTGGTCACTTAGCGTACGCTTAGTCGAGACTAGGAGCGAGTTGTTGCTGCTTGCTATGATGAGATCATCCACGTACAGCACGGCAATGACCATATTACCGTCAACGCGCTTGATGTATACACAGTGATCGGACTCACACTTGCTGAAACTCATCTTTATCATAAATTCGTCAATAGTGTAATTTCACGTGCGTGGCGATTGCTTAAGACCATACAGCGAGCGCTTGAGCTTGCAGACGTGGCATTGCTTGTCTTCGCTGACATATCCTTCAGGCTGCTGTATATAAATTTCTTCATCCAGAACTCCATTCAAGAATGCAGTCTTAACATCCATCTGATGTATCGCCAAGCCGTACTTGGCAGCCATGCTCAATACAATGCGAATCGACGTAAACTTCGCCACTGGTGAAAATGTTTCCTCATAATCGACTCCAAACTTCTGTGAAAATCCCTTGGCCACAAGTCGCGCTTTGAACCGCTCAATGACTTCATCTTGGTTTTCCTTGACTCGAAAACCCCATCTGCAACCAATTGCTTTGCACCCCTTTGGCAGAGGCACGACATCCAAAGTCTTGTTCTTGCAGAGTGACTCTAGCTCCGGATCACATGCAGCTTTCCATTTGTCCGCGTCGCTGGATTTCATCGCCGAGTTGAACGTTGTCGGCATTTCTACCACTGAATACACGACGTGGGATGCTTCAAAGTCTTCTTCGCGAATTGTTGCGAGAGCCGACGTTTCCACAAGCGTTGAACGTCGGTATTTAGATATCTGACGCTTGGGCGGTGGAATTTCAGTTGCCTTCTCCAGTGACTGAGTACGGGTATGTCGTTTGCTTCCCAGCTTAAAGCCCGTCTCAATGTTTTGGTCGTCAGTGTGCTCTGCTTCCGAATTCATGTCATTGTCTGTCAAAATTTCTTCGTCATCATCTTGGTCATCATCTTGAATCGTGACATTTCTTTCGTAGCTCTTGTTCTCATCGTCAAAGCTGCCTTCTTTGAATTGTGCGTCCGCCTCATGATAATTTTACCAGTTGATATTTCCTCGAGCCGATACGTTTTTCTGATGCTCTGAATAGCCCGAAAATCGGCACAGCACAGCTTTCGCATCCAACTTCGAGCGTTTCTCTTTTGGAACATTTACAAACGCGTGGCAACCGAATACTTTTAGACTGACTAACAGCGGTTTCTTGGCTGTCCAAAGCTCGTAAGGTGACTTCTCGAGATTAATAGCACGCGATGGACACCGATTTCGGAGAAACATTGCCAAAAATTGCTTCTCCCCAGTAATGTTGAGAAAGACCAGTAGCTCCAACATGCAACGTGCGCACACCACAAGCGTCCGGTTCATACGCTCCGCAACCCCGTTGAGCTGGGGTGTGTGCGGTGGCGTATACTTGAGCACCATTTTTTTATTTAAGCAAATCTTGGCCATTCTTGCTGATGTATACTCACCACCGCTGTCACTGCGGAGTGATTTCACGCGTTTGTCGGTCTGCTTTTCTGCGAATGCTACGAAATTTGCGAACTTGTCCACCACTTCTGACTTATTCTTGATCAGATATACGACGCAATATCCGGAATTGTCGTCGATGAAAGTCACAAAATAACGCTTGCACAAACGTTGAAGACTTCATAGGACCGCACACATCGCTGTGTATGACTTGCTTGCTTGCCCGATCCGTTGACGTTGATTGAAAATGTACACGAATCTGCTTGTCTAGTGCACAACCGTCACAAATCTTTCACTTGTTTACGGACGTAATATCGATACCAGTAGTGAGTCTCTTCTTAATGATTGCGCTCAACCCGTCATGTCCAATTTGACCAAGACGAAGATACCACATATATGAGATATCCTTATTGATTGTCGTAGATTTGACTGCATTCGCTCCTCTTGAACAACCGGAGTCATGTGAATCCAAAACAGTCCTTTTCCTTCGCGTGCACCAATCTTCCACTTGACACCTTTCGTCTCAGCAAAACACCCTTCCTTGTCAAAAACAACAGGCCCAACGTCCTTAGTGAAGCGTCCAACTGAGAATGAATTTCTTGACAACTTGGGGATGTGCCGCAGATTTGTCAACACACCCTTCTTCACTCCGTGTGAAGTCTTCATTGACATGACGATGTCGCCGCTGCTGATAGCTTGTACGACGCCGTCGTTTGCCAGATGTACGTACAGGAGAAAAGGCCTTGTAGTTCCTCATGAACTTATTCGAGCTTGTCATATGCTGAGTCGCTCCCGAGTCGACCAGCCATACATCATTCGCCTTGACAGAGTCACTGCTACCGCCAATTGAGAAAAGATAGTTATTGGAGTCTTCAAACTGTGTGATGTTTGCTCGCTGCAATCGATATCGATCAGTATCATTCTGGACTCGCGAGGGACACTCCGCGATCCAGTGTCCTTGTTTCCCGCAATTATGGCACGCACCAGTTTTCTTCGCCGGTCGTCCTTTGCGCTTCGCATCCTTCATCATAAACGCTTGCTCAGGCGCTGCTCCATCACCGCCCTGCTCCTTGCGTTTTATGTCTTCGTGTAGAAGCCGTGATGTCACCACCTCCCACGTCAAAGTATCCGCACGCGATTCCAATGCTGTTATAAGAAATTGGTAGGTCTCACTAAGACTTTCAAGAAGTGTGATAACCAAGTCGTTCTTGCTTACTGGAGCACCCACAGCTTCGAGCTGCTCCGCTATCGTCTTGAGCTTGTTGATGTGTTCTAGAATATCATCACCTTCTTCCATCATAGTTGTAAAGAATCGTCGACGAAGAAAGAGCTTGTTGCCAAGGCCTCTCTTCTCGAAGTCCTTCCAGTCGCGACCATGCATCATGCGCACCACTTGACGATCGGACCAGCGGCAGTTGTGAGTCTTCCATTGCAAGACAGATCATCGCCAACGCTTTTCGAGATTTTCTTTTGTAGGTCGTCTGGTCCATCGCATTCCAACTTGATTTCCCCACTTGCAACTTCCAACAGGTCCCTCTCCTCCGGCACCATCTGCATCTTGAACTTCCAGTTGTGGAAGTTGGTGCCATCGAACTTGTTGATTCGGCTTAGCGTAGACGTATCCATGGTGACGAAGGCAGAGTCGGGAAAAGGAGAGGCAGAGTCAATGGGGTTTGGGCTCATCCCAAACCTATTGGATTTAGGTAGCTTAAGCACTGGATGGCAAAATACAAAGTGAATACATTC
>NW_020187532.1:987856-988107 GCF_900000015.1 Plasmopara halstedii | reverse complement strand
CCACCTGCCACAGCTGACACTGCTGTGAGGTACAAATAATGTTCTGTCCATGACCTGAGTTTCTCCTTTTTTGATAATAAAATCTTTGTAGCTTGGGCGGTTATCCCACCATTGATGGATTCTTCTCTGGAAATAATCGGCTGCAGTGCCTTTGAGTTTGCTTCTTAACACATCAACCTTGATTTCCTCTGGCCATTCAAAGCCAGAGAGAGTGACAGCCATGTTGGCCTTTCTCATGAATTGCAAAGCCT
>NW_020187532.1:982693-982805 GCF_900000015.1 Plasmopara halstedii | reverse complement strand
ACTCCTTTTGACGAGCTTGCGCCTTCTTCAAGTTTTCGATCGCACTTTGCAAAATCTTTTTCCGATTTTTTGCAAAGTTGTTGGTCATTTCATTCTTCTCCAGAACAAAGTT
>NW_020187532.1:980760-981102 GCF_900000015.1 Plasmopara halstedii | reverse complement strand
TAACTCGGTCTTGATACCATGCAGCCGCGTGTTCACGCAAGTTGGCTACCACCATGGCTATGTAACTTTGATGTGCCGCCTCATTTTCATAGGGAATAATGTTCTTTGCTTGGAAAAACATGTTGACTTTATGAATGTATAATGAAATACTCTCGTCTAATCGTCCAAAGTACTTGGGCATTGTTAAACCCCCCACTCGAACTTTCTCACTTCTTGTTGGAACTTGCGCGTTCCATCTCTTTCGCGCCTTCATAAAGGCTTCCATCGTTAATCGTTGTTGCTCTATGGCATGAGCTAAGGTATTGAATCCTTGTTCCATAGCTTGCTCCATTAAATTGATTA
>NW_020187532.1:980242-980365 GCF_900000015.1 Plasmopara halstedii | reverse complement strand
TCGATTTCAAATGGGGTTATCCCCGTTGACGCTTGTACAAGTCCTTGATGGGCGTATTTTATCGTCGCAAGATGATCTGCCCAATCTTTTCCAAGGTACGATACTTGACAGCGTAATGAATCT
>NW_020187532.1:979559-980232 GCF_900000015.1 Plasmopara halstedii | reverse complement strand
TTTCTTGGAGTTCGCCCACAAACTTATCCAGTGATGCTTGTTCCACTTGAGATAGTCGGAACGGTGGGCGATGTTGCGGCTTAGCGTTAGGTTTTATGTTAAGATCGAATTCAGTGGCTCGATGTGGCGGTAACATATTTGGCAACTTATCCGGAAACACATCCTTGTATTCATCCAATACTTTTTGAACAACTTGAGGCACTTCGTTTTCTTGTTGCTCCGACATTGTAGAAATTTTCATAATCCAGCCCATGGGTTCTTCATCTTTTAATGCAAAGTTATTGACTTCCATTACTCTGTTTGTACGCCAATCAATTGTGGGGTTGAATTGGTAGAACCATGGTTTTCTCAATATCACCTCAAACGTTTTCGCTCCCAAATCCCATTCGGTTAATACTTGATCTGCAAATTTCCATCCATCAAACGTAACTACTGCTTGTACTTCGTTTACTACTCGGCGTGGCGTGGATCGACCGACAAAGCCCTCAATAAGTACTTCTTTCTTTCCAATTACGTTGACAGTTAATTGTGGACGGCACAGATTATTTGTAGCTCCACTATCGATCAAAATGCGGACAGATTTGTCGTTGATCTTCCCATTAACCGTCTTCAGTTAATTACTTGGTGACTTCTTTTTAATAAACATGATTTCTTGAGCAGCAAACATTTCCAA
>NW_020187532.1:978638-979549 GCF_900000015.1 Plasmopara halstedii | reverse complement strand
GGATCGGACTTATAAGCTTGCCGAAATCGATTCTTCATTTCCTCACTCATACGCACAGCGCTGAATGAGATCTTTAAGGCATGGTTAACCACATATTGCTGTTTTACCATCGGCTTGATAGACTTGGGTATCTTCTTTCCCGAATAAGGCAAATTGGATAATATCTCTAGATCGTGCTATTCGAGTTCTTGTAATGCAGCAACTTGGGCATTATGGCGATCTGGTAAGTTGTAACGAGCACAGCGTACTTCGCATGCGTGGCCTGCTAAGCCTAAAAAGCTCAATAAATCCTTGCGAGTCTTTGGCTCTGGCCACTTTTCAATTGCTCCGACTTTCTTCTTGTCCACTTGGAGTCCAAAACGAAATACTGTATGACCCAAAGAGTCCACCGAAGCGACAGCAAATGAGCATTTTGCCGGGCGTGCGTACAATTTCTCGCGGCGTAATGCTTCACACACAGCGGCGACGTGGCGACTATGTTCATCAACGTTCTTGGAAAACACGCAAATATCGTCCATGTACACCACAACAAAGGACAACTTGTCGAAAAGATAACGCATCAATCGCGACCAAATACCAGGCATTCCGGACAACCCCATCGGTGCCACAACCCATTCATATACTTCGCGATGCGTGCGAAATGCGGTGTACATGCGTGCAGTTGGCACAACAAGCATTTGATGATAACCCGATGCTAAGTCGATCTTGGTGAAAATTGTACTACCATGCATACGATCGAATAGATCTTCAATATTCGGCAACGGAATCCTGAGTATTTCGGTCTGGGAATTAACATGACGATAGTCCAGAACCCAACAAACAGGTGTATCCGGCGTAGCGGTACGCAACCACTCGCAACGTGACGGCATTTTGCCAGTTGAATCTTTCTTGGGCATGCCAAAGACATTCGA
>NW_020187532.1:978521-978628 GCF_900000015.1 Plasmopara halstedii | reverse complement strand
AGAGCCTTCGAGCGCTGCACGCGCTCCGCACACACGGTCTCCACGTCGACCTCAAGCACGGCCCCAAGTGGCACAAACAGCCGTGGTAAAACACGCGCTCAGTCTGG
>NW_020187532.1:978023-978511 GCF_900000015.1 Plasmopara halstedii | reverse complement strand
TCCTGGTTGTCCACACTGGTAACAATTAGAAGTGTTACGGCGTCTTCTACGCATCTGTTCATTGTCTGCGTTCATATCAACGTCTTCATCCGGCAAACTTTGCCTTGGCGGCAATGGCGCTGGCGGCGGCGGTGGTGGTGTATACGTCCGTTCTTCAGGTACGAATCTTTGTTCTTGGCGATGTCGATTACGTGCTGGCATCGCTAACGTCGTACTATGACTTCACTCAAATTTCAAAGCAGCTTGTATCGCTTCGGTAACCGTTTGGCATCGTCGGTTTTGAACTTCTTCTCTCGTTTGTATACGCAAACCGCGGTTGAAAAATGTAACTTTATCGCGGTGCGTCATCTCGACTACTTGCGTGCAAATTTGGCGGAACTTGCCGATGTAATCCATAAAATCCTTGCAATTGGACTGCTTTCATGAGAACAATTGATCTCTTAAGCGCTCTTGAATGTCCGCAGGCTCAAATTCACTGCGCAGCGCTA
>NW_020187532.1:977541-978013 GCF_900000015.1 Plasmopara halstedii | reverse complement strand
TGTCGTTTTTCGTATGTCGTATTTCGTATGTCGTATTTCGTATGTACTGTCGCTCCTCGTGTATCTTCAAATCGTATGCAGTTATGCAAGACGTTGATAAACGCTAAGTAACGTTATATAACACTTGGTGTTATTTGGTCGTTACATTCTCCCCCAACGTCTTGGCACTCTTTTGCTTCTTGTGCAGGTCGTTCAGCAAGCGTTGGAAATGGGCAACATGTTTGATGTTCTTCTCTGGTTCCCATGCTGCCTCGCTTTCTGGATATCCATGCCATTTCGCAAGATATTCACGCTTGCCATGCTTCTGTCTTTTATTCAAGAAGACTTCCACGATATATTGCTTATCGCCTTCACTGTCCCCAATAATGGGTACTGACTTTGGAATTGGTCGACTTAATAATAAACTTGGATTTTCATGATATAACTTCAGTCGATCAACGTTGAGTACATTGTGGACTCGGCTCATAGATTT
>NW_020187532.1:967625-977531 GCF_900000015.1 Plasmopara halstedii | reverse complement strand
GATGTGCATGGTGTGACCACACCCAAACAAGAATACGGAACGGGGCTAGGTAGCCAGTAGTTATGCATGTATTTAAATTTTACTATATATAGTTAGTACATTTAGGAAAATTTTAACTTTTAAATAAATAAATAAAAATCAGTTTGGAATTCAAAGCGAAGAGACAGCGTTCCTGATTGAACCGAACGCATTCGTTTGACGCGGCAGCAACAGTAAACGCACTCAAACGTTCGCCATGCTGTCAGCAGCTAAGATATCATGTCACATACGTTTGTGGTGCTTCCAGACGTACTACAGCGTTCTTGATTGAAACAGACGCCCTCGTTTGACGCGGCAGCAACAGTAAACGCACTCAAACGTTCGCCATGTCGATTAGCCTTGGGAAGGCAATAATGACTTTGAGCCATTATCATTAATCATCAATGATGATTGATGATATACTTCTATATGCGGTTTTTGTGTACATTCGGTCATAATCTCATGGTAGACTTATAAGCCGTCAATAGTATGTACAAGATTGTAGCCAGTTATACTGCTATTCGAATTTTTACTCAGACTTTACTTTAATGGCAGGCCCATTACTTTTGTAGGAATGTAGATACTTATAGGCCAAAAATTACGAAATGCTTATTTGCTATATTAAGCTTGACTCTGGTGACTCTAGTAGCGATTATGTTATCCATATATAAACATAGCAGGAGAACAAGCCTAGTTAGGTTCCACTGACTCAGTCAGACTTTATCATCCAGGTTTTGAAAGATTGCAAAGAAGAATCAATCATTTTTATTTTTCTTGCGAATTTTTGCTGATATTCTGTTTGTCCCGAAGAAATGATATATATATATCTTTTATACTATATTCCACATTGGGATTGTGCGATGATAAATAAGAATTCTTCCAAGTATGGCGTTTCATTGTGAGGGAAGGCTTGTAACGAATGTAAAGTATTTCTTTCTATCCTAAAAAGTGTGTCGCAAACGTTTAGATAATCGATGTAGCATTTTTTACTCTGATATATTCTGAGTAACCCCCCTTAGTTTATGCAAGCTAAGAATTGCTCAGATTTATTAATTTGGAACACGACTGAGGTTTACTAGTGCGTTTCTCTTCAAATTATCAATCAACTTAGTCATGGATCATTCTGCTCCTTGAACATTTTCCAAAACCAGAAATCTGAGCACCGCCAGATCAAAATCTTGCTACTGTAAAATGCATGAAAACTAGTCAGTGGGAGCCTTAGCGCTCACTTTCTGATAAAACTGGGGTTATAGCTCCTGTATCCGAGAAGCGTCAACTGCACAAATCATGACAAATCACCTTCTTCCAGATAAAAAACATTGAGCTCATTGCAGGTCCGTCATTCTTTCATAGCTGGGGCTGGATCGAACTGGCTGATGCAAACAACCGCCATGAATTGCGGTTTAAAGGCCACAAGGCTGAGCAAAATGAGTGATTGAAACTGCTACAAAAAAGTGGGCGAGCTTGTTTTGTAAGCACAAAGTGGCAATGACTTCTATATGATGTGCTAGGGAGGTCTCTTACATTAAATTAACCTAGACAACAAACAGGCGACAATATGGTATTGATAAATGCCTACAAACAGCCGTTTAGTTGCGTTTAGACTGCTTTAATTTGAGCTTCAACGGGTTATATATCATCGAGTCAGAAATATAACAAAGTTGAGTCGATGAATTATGGAGACACTGGGATTCATCTTTCCAGCTACAATGTACCTTTTTCTCAATCGCGCACTAACGAATTTTGTGCATTGTACAAACAATCTGCATCTTAATCTAAAAATGTGATAATGGCCTATTGTATGTTCATGTAGTAATCAATAGCATAAAATTCAGTCCATCTTCATGCTTTTATAGCTAACCAGGGGCTGGCAAGATAAAAGCTTGAATGACATCGTGAGGCAGCACTTTATGAAGGAATGTAGGCCAAATTTTGTGTGATACAAGCAAATAATTGTGTTGCGGTGTCAAATAGATAATGACTAATCATTCGTTATGGCAACTCTCGATCAATTTGGTATGGAGAATTGAATAAGTACTTATTTCTGATTTCTCAAAATAGATATGAGTATCTTAAGACAGATAGGATAAATAGTTGTATTTCTGCGCAGATAACTCTTGTCAGTACATTTATATTTCATCGTGTGAGTTTGAAAATACGAAAAATTGGTAGAAAAATATTTGGTGGAATTCAACTGGACTGCTTTACTCATCCGGCAGAGGAAATTAGCTTGACCTCCACACACACTAGTTAACGATATACTACACTTTTCTGATTATTAGGTACTCTGTCGGTTTTTTTGCACCGTGTACCTTCAATATGGAGATGAATGGGGCATCCCTATAATGTCGTTTGGTCCTAGGATGATTAATATCCGACTAACTAACTTCATGTTACGCTAATCAAGTTCATCACTATTTTTCACTCGCTACTCTCTCCCATCTAACTGATCACATCCGTCGTTGCCGTCCGTTTCCAAGTTACTTGCTTCTGGTCAGACCTTCTAGTCAACGGGTCCACGAGAAAAGACCAGATGGTCTGCGATACGTTAGCTAGAGAAAGCGGCGTCTCTCCCGCTTTCAGAAAACTTTGAGAGACCTGACAACATCAGACGGAAATCCATTGCCTCTGCTACATATATAACTGCCATTATGTAGTTAACGAGCACCTGTTCATCTCGTTTTTTGGTGCGTACTCCACAAGCTTCATTACCTCAAAATGAATGGCTTTCCACCTCCTTCCTCTGGGTACCAGCCTCGCAGTACCGGGCTCCCTCCTCTTTCACACGGTCCACGATCGTCCATGATGTCTATTGAGTACGACGGCATTCCATTACCCCCTCCTAGCATCCGTTCGTGTGGGTCTCAGCAATATGTCACGAGTTATATTCCAACCCAAGCTGCCTTTCCACCTAATAGTGTGCACGACTTGATCTCAAGCATGAAATCGTACGCAAGCGCAACTGATTTAGTGCGTACATATAGTGGTATTCCATCCGTAGAGGAAGCACTTGTGACACTTGATCGTGCGGCACTTGCATTGAATGCAAAGCGGTACCGAGACGCGTTAAAACTTTATCTTGAAGGTGGATATGCCATGGCCAATGTAGCAGAACGTCAAGCGAATCCTAAAATCTGCAATTTACTCACAAGTAAAGGATTTGAAACTCTCAATTGGTGTGCTCGTCTTTGTGATTGGATTGAAGGTCGAGTGAAGGAGAAGCATCCACGTCCAGGAGTGCATAAAGTTGGTATCCCAGTGAACAATTGGAATGAAGATTGGGATGGACCCGATTTGGACGAAGAAGAAGCTCGTCGAATGTGGTACACTCCTGTATATTGTCCTCGTCCCATTGATTTTTCAAACTTGGGATATCGTTTACGGTGTGTCGAGACTGGTCGCCGTCCACGACTGATGATATGCATTACGATGTACAACGAAGGACCACAGCAATTGCAAGCAACGCTTAAGAAACTCATTAACAACTTGACGTATCTGACAGAAGAGTCGAAAAGCCCGGAAAAGATGCTAACCCGATCGTTTGTAGGTAGTGAAGTGTGGCAAAATGTATTGATTTGTATTGTGGCAGACGGACGGGAACAAGTTAATGACAAAATGCTTGAGTACCTCGAAGCAATTGGATTGTACGATGAAGACTTGATGACCATTAATAGTGCCGGTATTGGCGCTCATTGCCACTTGTTTGAACATACACTGCAGCTTACGATGAATGGCAAAAGTTTATTGCCCATTCAAACGGTTTTTGCGCTCAAAGAAACAAAAGGTAGTAAGCTTGAGTCACATCATTGGTACTTTAATGCTTTTGCAGAACAGATTCAACCTGAGTACACGGCAGTGATGGATGTTGGTACTATGTTAACGAAGTCTGCACTTTACCACTTACTCTTTGCATTTGAACGCAATCACCAGATTGGTGGAGCGTGTGGTCAGATTACCGTGGAGAAGCCGTTTGAGAACCTGAGCAATTGGGTGATTTCGGCTCAAAATTTCGAGTACAAGATTTCTAACATTCTTGACAAGTCATTTGAGAGCTGTTTTGGCTTTATAAGCGTGCTGCCGGGCGCTTTCTCAGCCTATCGCTATGAAGCGATTCGTGGAGCTCCATTAGAAGCATATTTTCAGACTCTGAATGTTGATTTGGATGTTCTTGGGCCATTTATTGGCAACATGTACCTTGCAGAAGACCGCATTTTGTCGTTTGAAGTGGTGGCTCGGAAAGATTGCAAGTGGACTATGCATTACGTCAAAGATGCTGTTGCTCGGACGGATATACCACACGATTTGGTTGGACTCATTTCACAACGTAAGCGATGGCTCAACGGCGCATTCTTTGCCACTCTTTTCAGTATTTGGAATTGGGGACGAATTTATTCAGAAAGTAGTCACTCTTTCTTACGGAAATTGGCTTTCTTAGTCTTTTATCTGTACTACCTGTTGTACACAGTGTTCACGTACTTTCTACCAGCAAACTTGTATTTGGCCCTCTATTTTCTCGTGTTTCAAGGATTCCAGCAAAATCGTCTCGAGTTTGTGGACACTTCTGAGTATTCGCAAAGAGTACTGGATGGAGCTGTATACATGTATAACTTGGCATATCTTTTTGGTCTTTTAATGCTGATCATTATTGGGCTTGGTAACAATCCAAAGCACATGAAGCTCACGTACTATTTTGTCGGAGCAGGTTTTGGCGTTATGATGATCCTGTCTTCTCTCGTTGGTCTTGGTATTTTCTTTTCAACGCCAGCATCAATTCACTCTGTCGTCATCTCCGTCTTAACTGTTGGTGTATACTTTATTGGCTCTGCCCTTCATGGCGAGCTTCATCACATTTTCATGACGTTTACACACTACACGGCTTTGATTCCAAGTTTTGTCAATATTTTCACTATTTACTCATTTTGCAACCTTCAGGACTTGTCGTGGGGTACTAAAGGCTTGCACAATGATCCGTTGCTAGCTGCTTCGATGGATGAGACGGAGAAAGGAGACTTTAAAGATGTAATTGCGAAGCGCCGCGCCATCGATGAACGTCGTCGGGAAGAAAGTGAGCGCACAGAGAACAGAAAGAAGATTTTTGAAGCATTTCGAACCAATGTTTTGCTCACTTGGGCCTTTTCCAACCTCATTTACGCTCTGTTTATTGTCTACTTTTCCAGTTCATCCACGTACATGCCCATTTTGTACATCTTCGTTGCTACCATCAATTCGTGTCGTTTGCTGGGGTGCATTGGTCATTGGATTTATATGCACACTGCTAGTCTCCGGAACCGTTTCCTCGACAAATCAGAAGGTGGCAACGGCACTGGTCGCTACCCGCAGAACTCGTACGTGCAGCTTGATGAACACTATGCCGCTCTTGCAGAAGATCAACGCTCGTTTGCGTCTGGACGCGCAAATGTATCTATGCGTGCTATGAACGACATTTCTTTGGCCGCTTAGTAACATTCAATTAAGCGACAGCAAGCAATTTTTCATTCAAACCGTAAGGACAGTAGCCTGCGGAATCATGACACAAATGAATGTTTGATGATTAAATGTGTTTTTCTCTCAATATGGAAGTTTTGAGTGATCAGGTGACCACGATCAAGGTTGACCCGGTCGTTGTTGAAAATAGTCATGTCTTATGATACTTCAAGAATAGTAACCCTGGGTCTTTTGGTATAGAAATACGCTTCCTGGCCCGAAATTCGCAATTACACCAAAGTGCAATGCGAATTTTTAACAATCGCGCCAAAAGTGTAACTACAAAATACCCTCCCCGATTTAATGTTGACCACACTGAATAGGACAGTTCATTTATTACACAAAAAGTATTTGCCAGATAAATAGAACATAAAAACAACATGCCAGATATTTACAAAAATAAAAAATAAACCAAGTGTATACTTGCTCAAGTATAGCTATGTTTACATGTGCACATGTATACATCGCGCAATCAAAAGAAGCCTCAATGTCTGGGGGAAGACTAAACCACAGAGCAAATTAGTCAAACCTCATTCACTTTCACCAGTAGTATTCAAACCACCATTGATTGATTGACAGTACCCACCATCATCTCATTGATCTACTGCTCGCTTAAAAGAAACAGGCTCATAGATGCGGTGTCTGCAAAAATGTTGGTCGTTACAGCAAAACCTGTGATGAAGCTTAATCTTCATGGTTGTCTGGCAGATAATTTCATGCTAGAGATTATTTTCTAGCTTTGCATGGGTCACTTCAACAAAATATAACGATGTTTTATTTTGTCCCTGTCACTTTATGCGCACTGGATGTATTCTTAAACTGTTGTTGGTACCGCAAATATGTTTACAGGTGTAAATATATACAAAAACTACATTTTTTTTTCAAATAAAGGATATTTGTTTATATTTTCTGTTTATCTGGTAGATTCTTTTTCCTTTGTTTTAAGACCCCGAGCAAAGATGACCGCTCCCCGAGCAACACTACGCAAAGATATCGACCATCGACGCTCGTATTGGGGCATACCTGCACAGGAAGTCCTCTTTCGTGCACCATAATAAATGCCTCAATGCAGACAAATGTTCAGGATGTCAAATGATAGAAAGTATGCTTGTTCGATACGCGTCAAATTGTGCAATTATGCGCTTGTTTAACTGTATGTATGTTTGGAGATTTGTTTTGTGAGTAAGTTCTATATTGATCACTCCCCATAGTCTTGGTGTAACGGGGTTACTATGAAGAGTTGGGTCACACAATATGGTGTGAACACACAATAGTGTGGCTACACTTTAACGAAAGTGACTTCGTGGCCAGTAGTTATGCATTGTAATTTAGATATAGGCGGCTTTGCCGCAAATAAAACAAACAAATACAGCTTACATTTTGAACGGAAGAGTTTATTTTCCTTAAATTGTGATTGTTACTACTCTTGGAGTAAGCGGATTGCGATCCGCTACACTCGTACTGGTTATAAATCGAAAGCGAAGGTCAGTGACCATAGCTTAGCTTCCTCTAAGCGAAAGAGCTACGGCAGTCCCGCTGCACTTATTAGCACTTGTAGTCAATTTACACCTGTAGTGTAACGACTGATCATCTGTGAGGATGGAGCAGCTCTTCCATTGCCCCAGGGCATGCAGGACGGGCTCAAATATCCGATGTTTCTGTTTGGCCCTGAGGGCGTGCAACACCTCGCTCCGCAAGGATTTGAAGCGATCGGCGCGCGCCTAGAAGTGTTTTCGAGCTATGAAACATATCTCTTCTAGAGCACCTAGAGCAAAAGTTGTCGGCATCGGCAGCGTCCATGACGCCACCGTCGACGACGGATGATTCTTCCTGACCCAGGCCGCTGATGGTGAGCGTTAAGACCTCGAGAGCAAGGATGGACAGAATCCTTCTCTAGGTGAGAGGTGTCGGGATGGCTATGACATCCACCATACTCCAGACCAAGCAATAGCGCGTGATGCTAGCTATCTCCAAGCTCGGGGTAGAGCGTGAGAATGGGCAATGACGTGCAGCACTTTGGTTGAAGCGGCGTTCCCTCCTGGAAGGAGCAAAAGCTGGAGTATTCACGAGTGTTCTCGCCGCCTAATCAGGCATATCGCGTGCGATCGCGATTCTTTGCTGTCCGACAGGACAAGAAGAAGTTGGTGGACTTTGTCCAGATATTAAGAACTCTCATTGCCGGGATGGCAACAGATCCTCCCCCGAGGTGGTTGCAGTGACCGTCTTCATGGAAATGGCGTGGTCAGGTTTCGTGTGAATCTGACTATTTTTTAAGAAGCGGTGAAATTGGTATTGAATGCCGAATTCAACTTCAAGTCGGCACAACTTGGTTGGGATGGACACCTTCAGAGCTCGTCGAGCGGGCCTTAGTCAATGAATCTCAGCTATGCAGAGAAAGAGGAGGGAGAGCTCCAAGCTGCCGGGTAGCGTCTAAACACCCGACGGCGTTTAGTCTACGGGTTCACTAGTCACCTTCGGACTGGTTGTCGGCGCGTAAAGGTTCATCCAACCGAAGTCCCGCTTCTTATCAGTCTTCTGGTTTGTCGCGGGGAAACGACAAAACCCAGTAGGCGCGGAGCACCCTTCTCGGGAAGAACCGAGTTCTGTTGAGCCTCATTAAGGTAGATATCAGCAGGGCCCAGCCCAGATCTCCGTGCTCCTGAACACGGGACGTGTGTGCGAGCCGGGCTTGCTGGCCGTAAAAGCGACCGTGAAGTGCTTTGAAAAGTCATGGATGATCCTTATCGATTCTGGTGCGTCGGGCAATTATGCTCGACAATATCACGGTCGAAGGAAGTCAGCAGTATTCTAAGGCGCTGGAAGAGCGGTTGAGTGTCATCGTCTCTGTTTGCTTAGCGACGGGGACTTATGTAACTGTGCCGAGAGTCCTGTGGTCTTCGATGTCAATTTTTTGGCTTTGATAGCGTGTAACGCTGCTTAATCTTAAACTTGGATTCAAGGTATGACCTTGCCCTTGGTATAGCATGGTTGAAATACCATGAGCCTTGGATTGATTAGAGGTCGAAAAACTTGGGCACTACGTGTACGTCTCCTGGTGGAGCTTGGTGAGTCAGAAATAGGCTGCAGAAGCGCTATTGGCGCGGGCACTAAACCGGAACAGTCAATGTGCTGGATATCGGAGTATTCGAGTTGTCGAACACCAAAGCTGTTTTGGACGGGAGTCCCGAGCGTGGCTCGCGGGCTGAATGTGGAGTGGCGCATAACACTGAGATTTGCTCAAGTATCAAAGCAGTTGTTGCATGCCAATAGTAGCATGGTCGACCAAGGGACGAGGCATCAAGGGCAAGGTCCTTGTGATGCACATGAAGCGGCACGTAAGTCACTGAGCACTGCTTACTTTTTGAAGCAGTAGCTGCATGCCAAGAGTGGCATGGTCGGACGAGGTCTGAAGCATCTTGGGCAAGGCCCTTCTGATGGTTGAGTGGCACGCTATCCGCTGGACGAAGACTGTGGAAATAGCAGCTCTTTGTCGGATGTTGTTAATAACATCAAAACTCCGATGGAGCAGGAAACGGAGGCACTGGACGACGCCGGGTGCAAACACGCCGCCCAAGGGGTAGTTTGACGTCATTGACGCCTTTTTCCGTGCGAAGCACGAAGCAGGAATGGTGCGTGAGAGTAAGTCTTCCCGTTCGATACCAACGTTTTGTGTCCGAAAACCGAACGGCAAGTGGCGTATCGCTCACGCTTATAATAAGCTAAACGCCGCCACCATTCCGACACAGACGCCGATTCCTAGAAAGAATATCCTCCAGAACAACATGGTTGGCCGCACAAAGGACAGTGCATCGATGTTTTTTACAATTGCTCATGAAAGTGAATGATAATCCGCTCAAAGCGGTGAGTACTGCGAGCGGGACGCTATGGAGTGGCTGGTGACGCCCCAAGGGCTGTCAAATGCGCCAGCAACATTTAATCGTCTTGTAGCACAATTCTTCAAACCCACCGGGCGTATGCACTAACAAACTTCAACGACATCTTCGTCCACAGTCGTGCGGGGCACGGGAAAACAGAAGTGGAAAACCACATTGTCCATTTGAGAGCGGTGCTCGAGTGCATGCGCACGAATAAGCTGTATGCTAATGCCGATAAGTGTAACTTCGACGCGGAAGAAATCCTCTTTTTGTGCTTTATCGGGAGGCGTGGCCTTCGGGCGGATCATGCTAAGGTCAGGGCCATTGTGGACTGGCTGGTTCCAAAGAACCTGAAAGACTTGCGCAGGTGGCTTGGCCTCGTCAACTGCCATTGTCGAATCTCCTTAAGAAGGATACTGAATGGTGTTAAGAAACCGAGTATCGGGAGGCTTTTGACAGGGTCAAAGACAGTCTCCATTTTGCACCAATACTGGCGTTGCCAGTCCTCGATCGTCCTTTTAGTGTCGTA
>NW_020187532.1:956546-967615 GCF_900000015.1 Plasmopara halstedii | reverse complement strand
TCACTTGCACCCCAAGTAGGGAGTCTTGTCAGTTTTCTCTCGAGCTTTTGCCCGAAATGTTGTTCCATCTCAATGAGTACGCTCTCCTCGTGTTGAGGAATGGCCCCGAGTCTACGGATTGCCGTGCTTGGTGATCCGCGCACTTGTATTGTTGTAAGAGCGAAAGTCGTAGAGATCAAAGAACTAGTCCGCATGATATAACTACTATGATGTAGTTGTTCGGCTAACAGATACTTTTTCAAAATGATGCGAAGATAACTGCTAGATATTTTACTATGTAACATTCAGATGTCAACCCTTAATTGCCCATCTAAATGCAGTGCCATTGACAGCTGCGGAGTTGAAAGATCATGAGGAATGTACTGTGTATGTTACGTACTGTCCTCCGTAGCCACATTTGTGCTGCACTATTTGTTAATAAGAAAAAACGTAATACGATGTCTCAGCATCATCCGATAGCTCTTTTCTGAGCAAAAATCTCTTACAGCAATTTAGTAGAATTAGCAATTAATATATTGCGTTTTGATCTACCATTCTCAATATAGCAACCGGCATAATTGGTAGTTGTTGTATTGTAGTAATGTACATCAAGAAAGTTTAAGATAGTCAAATCTGGATTCAATGCTTTAAACAAGTGATCTGTTGCATGTGACATCGATGCAGAATCCTTCAATTCCACGTGCCACCATAATCATAAGCACAGAAAATTGGAGAAGTCCTGATTGATCTGCGTAATTGTATTTTTTATCGACATACTCAAACCAAAATGTTTCTTCGCTGGTCACGAGAAAAGAGCAGATGCTATTTTTCAGAAGGTAAGTGTGCGCCGTGAATTCTTTTTAATTAAAGAACTTTATAACAAGAAGAAATCTGCCATGGGTTTCCACTGAGATTCTTCTATGTAAACACCCCATGACAAGAGGAATTGAGTCGCAGTTAAATCTCCTTTTCTCAATATCACACGCCAGTAATAGTATCTGGACAGACGCTACTCGACTTTCCATAGGCCTTTTTCTAGCCGCCATGACACGTTGTCGCGTCGCTATCGTGAGTTCCATAACACTGGATCAGAACAACCCATATCATGAGATTCACATGCTTTTTTTCGATTTTTCTAGCATCAAGCAGTCAACCTTCCACGAGCCTCAACGATAAAAACAGTTTACAAACTTCAAAAGGAGAACGCTGCCTTTGAAGCTAGTGCGTCAAGAAAACAAGACCTCACGATTGTGGCCTCTTGTATCTCTCCAAAATTGTAAGTTCTACAAATAAATGGCCTGTTATGATAATAAAAAAAAGATTGAATTGCCCGAAAGAGGCTTGTAACGGGGGTTTCACGTACCTGTGTAAGATAGGGCGGGTCGCACAATCTTGTGCGACCGTACATAAGTCTGTAAAAAATCTAGAGCGTCTCCTCTTTTTGGGAGTCGTGTAAGCCATGTCAAGCATGTGCTGCAAGGGTTTTATTCATCACGCTCTAAATCCGCTCTACCTGGCCCGGGGATTAAACCTGGACCTCCCAGTTCAGAAGTGAACAGCATTCCACTGCACCACAGGATCGGTAGAAAGTTTATTTGTAATAAGACGGTGGTGTGGCTACACCGTAACAAGAAGCCACTACGTGGCGGAACTACCAGTAGCTATGCATATTAATTCGGTTCAGTTTCTTAATCAGGAAACCGAAGGTTTCAGATATAGGAGGCTCTGCCGCATATAAATGGTGTTCCAATGTTAAACAGAAGACTGTATTTGCCTTGGTTAAGGTTTTGAGTACTCTTGGAAGTAGTGGATTACCATCCGCTACACTTGTACTGATTTTAATATGGAACGTAAGGTCGGTGACCTTAGCTGAGCTTCCTGTTAGCAAAGAGCTACGACAGCCCCACTGCAAACACGAACGCAAAACAAATGATAAGTATGTCGGCTGTCGTTTTGATGCGCTCACAAGTATTACAAGCTATGTTCGTAGCTGCGAGTCATCACATAGCTTTCAGAAATAAGAGTTTGTCAAGGGTCCCATGGGTCAAAATATGGCGGGCAGTCATGTTACCGTACTTATAAAAGCGCTGCCAGCATAAGTAATCTTCATCTGTAGACTAGCTGGTCGATGTTCTTGGAAAACTAACGCCCTAATGATCCAAAGACGACCTTTCTGATAAACGATAAAGAGATATAGGGCTCAATCTTCTGTAAAGGTTAATGTGAGATCTGCGGATCCACTTGTAGGTTAGGCTTTAATCAATCCACAGAAATTGCTGGATGTAGGCACATGCAATAGGGATGCCTGGTGTGCAGGCATCGTTATTGCATTTTTTTACCTTTTGAAACCCAATTAACTTAGAAAGAAGTGTTAAGCATCCTAAGATGGATACTGCACGTTCCGGCTAGTCTCTCGAGCTAAGCAATACAAGATCACTAGCCTTATACAGCTGCTTGTTCTCCCTTCTCCTCTTTTTGCCTGATCTTTCTTTTTGCAGATCTTGAGCACTCGAGATTGCGTCTTCAACGAATCTCAAACATACTTCTATCCTCACAATGAATTCATCGTTTGAATGTTCCTCATGTCTTCTATAGCTCCATGGAATCAAAATTTGCTTTTAACTCTGTGACAGCAATTAAATATGAGTCTCGCTCGCGGGTCAGATCTCGAAGAAAACACCTCTCATACTAGTGAAGCTGGAACTTCGTTGCTCACACAGAATGAGTACTGACGCGCCGAAGTATGCGTAAGGTTGTTTGGCGTAAACTCTGCGTGGAGAGCGTCACTCCACTCTCCAAAAAGCGTCGTATAGCTATGCTGCACGACTTCCAGGACACGACTCTTACTATAAGCTTGACGTCTGTCTCTGGTTTTGCTGCTGTTGTCATCGATAGCTCGTGTACCGAAATCTAGATGCAAATCGTTGGTCATGGTTAGATACGGTATCCGGCGGCAAACCATGTCGATGAAATGCCACGCCTTTACAATTCTTTGCAGTCATCTCCTCTGGGATCTTGTCTGAGAGTTAGATCAATCAAATAGCTAAAAATGTCTACAACCACCAGGATGTTATTCCTGCCGGAATCGAGGTATAACATCCATACTTGCGGACACCCTGCTGTAGCTTTACGAACTATAACTTCGTTTTATTCTAATCGTAATTTACCGAATTCCTATATAGTCTTTTCTTCTCAAGCACAAGCGTGATATTCGTGTTGGGGGCTGTCTCGGACAGCCTTCTACAGTCAGGATCCGGTACAATCAAAATGGCATGTGCAGCGGCACCTCAATGTCAGCGACACCCTGTGTGGCAGAATACCGCGTGGAAACGCAAGCATATTGATCTCTTGTGGTTAGAAAGATATCCCACGGGACAAAAGGCGTCTCCTTTTATTTTCAGGCAAATAGACTCGCATAGCTTGAAAGATTAACCCTGGTAGCAGTACCAAAAGACTCCCAATACCGGGTCGGTAATATTTTTACCGGTGGAGTTGTATCTGCCGTTGATGTGACCACTTATAGAGCAATCGCTAGAATTTATGGGCGAGAAGTGGAGTGGCATTCTTAATGTTCATTGCGCTTTTTCCCACTATCACGACGAGGTGACGAGAAAGTTCAATAAATATTGCAGCGCGACCAGGAGTGTGTCACTTAAATAAGTTGGACTACTGAACTACGGACTCACACTTGAATGCTAATTGCAAGAGGAGCGTTGTTAAGCCATCAACAATCTTACGTGCGAAGCGCGAATCAGGTTTAATGAGACGTAGTAAATTGCTCCGTAAAAAACAAAGAAATTAGGTTAATTACCACTTGCAAGCTGTTATGGGTTGGATACTTTATTCTATAATATAGACAGACATGTGCGTCGGTTTTACTGATACTCTATTAACAAGCATTTGATCTGCGTAAATTTTACTGATACTCTATAAACAAGCATTTTATCTGCGTGAATAGTAGAATCTGCGCGAAACTCATGCTTCTTAACAAGTTTTATAAACGATAAGCCTGACAAGCTGCTAGTTACCGTGTGAATTGTGCTGACAGAGCATAATTACCTAACACGCTCCCTGGGAACACGCCAACTTGTATCGAGGCACAACTGAGAGATAGAAAAGATTGTAAGCGCATTTCTTCTGGCCTTTCAGATTCGGATGGGCCCGTTCACGTCGGCTATGACGAATCGACCTCGCCATAAAGGAACGTTTATTTCAAGCTTTCAGCGATGGTTGTGAACGCATGTTTCCGCTCAAATCTTGCTGGTATATAGCAGCAAAGGAGATATTTAGATCACGATTAGGATCTGATTGATATGGCGGATTCGCTTGCCAAATTCTGAATACACATGCTGTCTGAGTTACATGTGATTGTTCATTAGATCGTGTGTTGTTACACAGAGCGCTGCTATCTTCATCTTTGTCTCAGAGAATACTGCCGACTATACCCTAATAATTTGATACAAACCTGGCCAGTGTAATGCGGTGGCTGATGCGCTGGTGACTGATGCGCTATTGCGTTGCTCAGATTATACACTGGCACGGTAGTAGCCGAATCAACGATATGTTACGCACGATACAGGAGATAATTATAGCCTATGTTGTTCAGTTTAGAATCCATAATAATTTTGCGTGCTGCTCTATCTGGAAAACTACAAAATTCACGAATACTCCAAGTGCAACGTGCACTGCGTACAAATGTACCGTATTGTATCTTATACAATTGTACCAAATGTTTAAGGATTAAGCGCATAATATTAAGGTACTTATCTCGTGACAATGTTAGGTCTACGTCAAGCAATACAGCTAGTCCTGTTTCGAATATTTTAACGTGATTACATTTGATGCTGGCTAAAACCATAATAAAAACTCATTTCGAATTATTATAGATAGCAAATTATCTAGGTATTTTATAGGCTCTTCATTTCACGACACGAACTCAAACTCTGTGGATTTGTTAGCCTAACTCTGAGAGTCAACATTCTCTCTCAGCGTCGAATAATCGGAATCTTTGAGTCAAAGCTTCTCTATGCGAGGTGCACAGTAATTTGCTACACTTCCTGAAGGAATTTGTTTCTCCTTAAGCATTACAAAGCTACCGGGCTTTTCAGTTAGGCAATGTGTATTAACAGCATCTTAAGAAAATTTCTTATTACAGTGGTCAAGTCGACAGTTAACCAAGTGCTATTGGGTGGATCGAGTCAAATCCACCACAAATTCTAACTTCTAATCGGGGTATTTACTTTGGGAATCAGTTGCTCTGTTCATTTTCGAGGAGTGCGTCTACCCCTCTCGCCGTTAAACTGTAATCTTAACGAGAGAATGGGGCCTCGGATGTCGTTCTCAGCGGTGAATAAAAGTTATTTTACGGCGAGGCCAATTCGTCATAGAGGTCGTGTAAGAGCCCATCCGGATTTGAAAGGCCAGAAAAATTGCGCTTACACACTTTTCTATCTCTCTGTTGTACCTCGATACAACTTGGTGTGTTCCCAGTGAGCATGTTAGATAATTGTGCTATGTCAACAATATAACATTATTCACACAGTATGTAGCAGTTTGTCAGGCTTATCGTTTATAACTTTGTTAGGAGCATGAGCTGCCACTATTTGCGCAGATATAATGCTTGCTAATAGATCACCAGAAAAACCGAGATTCGTCTACGCTTAAGACGCATATTTCTATTTTGTAGAATAAAGAACCAATCCGTAACAGTTTGCAAGTGGAAATTAAATGTTAGCGTCCGACTTTCTGTGCTTGAAACGAAGCAATTTACTACGTCTCACCAAACCTCATTTGGGCTTCACACAAAAGATTGCTGATGGCTTAACAACGTTCCTCTTGCAAATGGCATTGATGTATGATTCAGTAGTTCAGGAAAGCAACTTATTTACACGGCACACTCCTGGTCGCGCTACAACACCTGTGGGATGATCTCGTCACCACGTCGTGACAGCCAAATAATCGTCATGAACTTTTAAAATGCCACTCCACTCCTTGCCCATAAATCGCAGTGATTGTTTTTAAAGCGGTCGCATCAAAGGCATAAACAGATAATATAATATCAACCGGTATAGATTGTCTATTTATATCGTAAAAATCTGATTAATATACATTACTACTGGCAGTCCATCCACGTAGTGACTTCTTGTTACGGTGAAGCAACACCATTGTGCGATCACACCTACTTGTGTAATCCACACCTTTGTAAGGTCACACTATCTTGTGTGACCCACCCTTTTATTCCAGAGTACGTGTAATCCGTTACACTCTTCCCCATCAAAATTGTGAGTACCCAAAATTTTACTGTCGCCTCGTACGAGGCTTACGTGGCTGAGACACCTTGACGTCGCTAAGAACATCTTTGAACATTTTCTGCTCATTAAAACCTGTGGTTATGACACGAAAAATCCCCAGCCACGCTGGTTCCGAGAACGCCCGCGGGCAGAGTCCTTCTTTGAACCCTGCACGCTGTATAACTCCGGACAGTACGTCAGCGGCCTTGAAGGAATCCCAAGCTCTCGGCAACCAAACTCAAGCTATGTGCATTTGTTAGATCAACTCTGAGAGTCAAAGATTTCTCCAGCGTCAAATAAGCGGAATCATAAAATCAAAGTTTTTCTGTGCAAAGAGCGTAGTAAGTTCCCTATACTTTCCCAAGGAATTTGTTTCAGCCCTCAACAGTTCAAAAACTAACGGATTTCTCAGTACAGCATTGTGGATGAACACCATATTACGGAACTTATCCCAGTGGAACGAACTCAAATCCATCACAAACTTCGATTTCTGATCGGGGCATTTACTTTGGGCATCAGTGGCTCTGTTCGTTTTAGGGAGTGCGTCACACCCCTCTCTCTGCTATAACTGTATCCTAAACGAAAAATTGTGGCCTCGAATGTCATTGCCATTCACAGCTTTAAATTTCGAATGACTATATAAGAAAACTCAGGAAGTGTGAGCAACTATAATTAGCTAAAGAAGTGAGAGAAGAAGTGTATTTCGCATTTTCCCTTCACCCTTGAGAAGCGATGAAAGAATTTAATCTCTATCTGTAATGATTAAATTAGACACAATCAATTTAATTATACATGGGGGAAATGCCGACTTCTTTCAAAATAATAATACCTTACAACAAATAATCAGAAGAAAACAATATGGCACTGCTCAACTCGTATGTGATAAGTCTTAGGTTTAGACACAAACAAACCCATGGTTTCCTGGAGGCAGATGTCTACATGCGAACAAAGCCACGGCATCATATGAAGGCACAAGATATGATGGGAAAATAATTTGTGGTGAATCGAAGCTGATATTGTCCTTTGTTCCACAACATATTTTTTCTGAATCCACTTCATAAGTTGTTAAAAAATCATAGGAAGTGGTGGCGAGGTTTATTCCTCACTGTCTATCTTAGGATGTTATATTGAGACACGTAGTGAATTCCCAAATGCGTTAATCAAGCCAGATCAACTTCCCTTGGAACTTTGTTGATCGAAGCTTCAATCTCACTCTCGAATTCTCCTGATAACCACTAAGTTCCAACAACATTAATCAATGCGAGCTAGCTGCATCTTCTACACTGCCATCGCCCTCAATGCACAGCAAATACACGGAGCTCCGGATCGCAACCTCGAAGCCTTGACAGAGGGTGATACTCTTGCAGCGATGGAGCAATTTCTTGGGGTAAAGCTTGAAAGAAAATTCAAGGACATTCCAACTTCGGCAAGAATTGAACCAGCACCTTGGAACGGCCCCATGTGGGAGACCTATGCCGACAGCATCAACTACCCGTGGCAGAGAGATCAACCATCTCCAACTGAAAAGTATGCGATGGCTTTTGGTTTAAACGTGAAGGAATTGGAGGACAAGGTTTCGGCCAAGTTCGGCATCTATTCGGTAGAAAACTCATCTGTCAAATGCGCAGGGCCTTGCAAAGGTCAAGTCGATGTATGTAGCTTTCGCGGCAGTAGTGGCGTCTGTATACCAAGATGGTCTGGTCTCAGTCATGGAATGGCTCCTGCCGCAATTTTCGAAAAAGAGCCTCTTTGTCCTGTCAATTTCAACAACGTCGACTTTCACCCGAACGACATCAAGGGATTGATCTCGGCTGTCTATGCCGATGCCGATATTGCGAAAATGACAATTTCCGGCGGGCAAAGCTATCGTGATGATTCAGTATCACTTGATCAGTATGGCCGACCCACAGAGACCTCATATCGCGACGTGACCCCTGCGTTCTACCATATCACCGTTGCCAACATCTTGGGTAAGCTCAAACGCTCTCTTATCATCGACCGATACCCTGGTCGTGCCGTCTGGGATCAGGCACTTTCCGGTTTCGAGGTGTACGAGCAGAATTCAATGACACCCGAAGAAGCTGCAAGAACGTATTTCAACACGGACAAATACCCTTTCAACGACCAGGCTTCACACATTATCCATGTTGAATCCAATGTCTTCTGGAACAACAAACCGTTTCCTACCGACGAGTACCGCCCTCTTCCTCAAAACAAAGACTTTGGCGCATCGTATTCGTATCTCCTCGAGCTGAGCACATCAGGAGACATCCTCGGAGGGGAGTGGGTTAATAAATCCATTCTAAATCATGCCGACAACATCTATCTTCATAAAGGAAAACCTGCTGCTGACTTCGTTGCGAGCATCGGCATCCGCTACGCCAACGTGGTAAAGCTGGTTGAGATGTCTGCTGCATGACTCAGAATGCGAACTAATAACCATCTTGTTTATTCAACGTATCATTTAGTCACCTTCGTCTTCTATCATTACCATAAAAATTGCTTTACTCTTAATGAGTTACACATTCAGTTAGTTATCTCCATATGACCGGATAATTTTTCTGTTTTTATTAATTTTATGAGTAAACATCACAAAATCAAGTACCGAGAGAGTCAACAACTCACAGTTCCACGAGAATCAAATTCAGATGCAAATTCGCGATGGCTTGGCGACCGACATCAACATCGTCATGGACTGGAATGATCGATATAGAGTACTCACTATTTGAGTTATATGTTAAATTCTTATTGCTATATATTTTGTAATTACGAAAGGAAGCCACGTGAGAATATGCGTTGGAATGCTCCATTGATGCTCCATTGATGGTCCATTAACTGATACGTTTTAAGAAAAGTATGAATATCTATCGAGCACCGTTTGGGCCAACATCATCTATTTGTAATAAAAAAACACTAGAACCATCGTGACAAATGATTTGATTACAAAATGCATTTTTGAAGGTCGTAAGCGATAAACACTTGCTTTGCATGACCCCTAACATAATTTCTCCTTGTTAAGTTTGCACTGCTGAATGCATGTGGATGACGTCACACGGATTATAGTCATGTTCGCAATTACTATTTTGATTACGGATGCTGATTACGGACATAATGGCACTCGTTCTTTGGTCTAGATAAATGAGATTACATTAAGAAGCTCTTAGAATGATCTAAAAGACAGTATTAGAGGTAGCACAGAATAAGCAAACTAAGGACCTAAATATATTCTCTTTGGATTTTGCCATCTTCTCAACAGCCGCAGGCAAAGCTTTGCTGCACCACACCTTCACCGGCATGACTACGAAGCGCACCGAGATCCTCGTAGGCATGGTAATTACTACCATTAGATGTTTAACATGAGGATGGCCCTCGCAAGAAAAGGGCTTCTGGAGCACGTTATGGCGCAAAGGATGAGAGCTAAATAACGGAGACGTGGCTCGTGAATGACGCTATGGCACTGGGTATAATTGCCCAGTGCATCGATGTACAATACCAAAAATTTGGTCTGCTAGTCGCCCCTTGGAAGCATGGAGAGCGCTTCGTAATTTTTACAATCGCTCCACTCTGCACAACCGTCCCCCGATGACACGTCGCCTTTATGGTTTAAGATGGAGAGTGGCACTTGCATGATGAAAGCTCTGGACGCGTTCGACATGCTGGTCGTGGGACTCCAGACGACGAGAGAACCGGTGAGCGTCTACGTTTGAGCACGAAATGCAACTACCTCCATTTCTAACGGCGCCGAGCGACTCCACTGTCCCTCGCAGCGACGCATTCGCCTGCTCCCCATCTAGGAGGCGCTTCGATCACGACGGACCTCGTCCTCAAGGACTCGAAGAGCATCACGAATCATCAGGCGGCAGACGGCCCATTCGTTACCGCCCGCCACTGGCTCTTCTTGATGAAAACGGTGACGTCCACAATCACGTGGAACGTCTAGTCCTTGACGTTGGCTTTGAGTCGCTTGAAGTCGATGAAGTCATTTCGGTGAGAATTCATGTTTGACGTCGCACCACTGTCAATCAGCCAGCTGGCTGATTGCTCCTCTCCCAAAGCTAATACTGCACCATTGCCGCTGGAACGATTTCTGGAACGTTTCTCAGCTGGGCAGTTCCGTTGCATATGACCATATGACCATCCTGGTCACAATTACAGCACTTGCTTCAAGACACTTGTCCTTGTGTGGCGCAAAATTCTTGCAATCAGTTCCTCTTCTACTCTCGATGCGTTCATCATTGCCTGTTGCACGAAATGCTTTCTTTTCCCATTGGCTTTCTTCTTCTGTAGCCTGTCTTTCTCCTTCACCAGATTCTCCTTGACTTCGATCAGAGTGGTGTCCATAGCTTTTATACGATAGAAGAAATTACCATATTTATCGACAGAAAGCTGTCCAGAAGTCTTCATAGCTGTATATATTCATCAGTCCAATTTCTGTGTTGCCGCGGGCCCGTGGGATCCGCTTCGGCGCCAATGCTTACGCGTTCACTTGCGCTGGATCCCTGGACGGCTTGAGCAAGCCCACGTAGAACACCGGGTGGGTGTGGATCCTTTTTAGAAGGTTCAGCGTGTACGCCAGGCCCCGTTTGACCACGACCTTAAACGGTCCGATAAACCGTGGATGAAGCTTCGTTCTGAAGATGGCAGAGGCTGCATGTGTAGGAAGGTTTTTGATATTTAAAAAAAACAGGTCCTCGACCTTGAAGCTTTCCACCTTGCCACTTCATCTTTCATCTGGACTTTCTTTCTGCAGGTCTTGGCTTTCAGCCATCGCATCGCGAACGTGTCGTAGGATACTCAGTT
>NW_020187532.1:955359-956536 GCF_900000015.1 Plasmopara halstedii | reverse complement strand
CTCTGTCGGAGCGACTCCTAGCCGTGGAGCAGGCGAATGCATCGCTGCAGGCAACGGTTGAGCGCTTGGCTCTATTGGAAATGGAGGTTATTGCACTCCATGCTTAAAACCCGTTGCTGGTTCAATTTCTGGGTGGCCGCGGGCCCGTGGGATCCGCTTTGGGGTCAACGCTTCCGCGTTCACTTGCGCCGGATCCCGGTACGGCTTGAGCAAAACCACGTAAGAACCGGGTGGGTGCGCATCCGTTTGGGTGTATACACCAGGCCCCTCTTGGCCACAACCTTAAACGGTTCGATAAACCGTGGACGAAGCTTTGTCTTGAAGACAGCAGAGGCTGCATGTGTAGGCAGGTTTTTAGAGTTTAATAAAACCAGGTCTCCGACCTAAACGTTTTCCACTTTGCCTCTTCCTTTTCATCTGCATATTACTTCTGCAGGGCTTGGCTTTCAGCCATCGCATCGCGAACGTGCCGTGGGACACTCAGTCTGATAGACAATAAGTCATTGACTTCTTTGCGGATGGTGAGGGGCTGACATCAGCAAGCCCATCGGCTATTCCTTCTCCACCAAGCCCTGAGCCATAGAATAGCGGCGTCAGCGGGACGCGAGGGTGAATCATCCCGTTCACGTAGAACGGTGTGTAGCCGGTAGACGAATGCACTGCATTGTTCAGTGCGAACTCTACGAGGGCCAACATGGCCCTCCAGCGCCTCGGCGTCTCAGCGCAGACGCTTCAAAAAATGTCTTTGATAACCGCGATTCACCCATTTCGTTTGACCATCGGTCTGCGGATGATCCGCTGTCGACATATCTAACTTGGTGCCGAGCACCTTGACGATAGCCGACCACTTTTTCCCGTGAAACGGAGGTCTTTATCAGAGCCAATTTACTCTGGGAGTCTGTGTTGTTGGAAAACACGATCCACGAGCAGCGGTGCTGTACCGACCACGTCGATGGTGTCTGGCACCGCCGCCAAATGAGCCGTCTTGCTCAACCGGTCGACGAATACCATGACACCCGTAATGCCCGCCATATCTTTCGGCAGGCCAAACACAAAGTCCAAACTCATGGACTGTCAGCACTTAGTGAGTTTCGGTAAGCTGGCCAGCGGTGCAGCCGTATATGGAGAAGGTTTTACCCGTTGACACGTCTCACTCGTGCGCACATAGGTGCTCGTC
>NW_020187532.1:954693-955349 GCF_900000015.1 Plasmopara halstedii | reverse complement strand
AACGAATCCGTCGCGTTGTTGACTATTACATGGCTGTTTACAGCTATATCAGTCGCAAATCTGATCACCACGCTATCAACAGCTGCTGTAATGAAACCATCGCAATGCAGTCGCAGCTGTTGATAGCGTGGTGATCTGCATTACGACTGATATAGCTGTTAATAGCAATGTTATAGACTTTATCGCGATGGTTTCATTACAGCAGCTGTTGATAGCGTGGTGATCTGCATTGCGATTGATATAGCTGTAAACAACCTTGTAATAGTCTACAACGCGACGGATTCGTTACAGCACCCTTGTTAGCAAGGTGGAAGTCCGCTAGCGACTGCCTTGTTATCGCAGCTGTTGATAGCGTGTTGATTTGCATTCCGACTGATATGTCATCGCAGGTGCTATTGGTAGTGTGGTGACAGTCTGCAATGGGACTGATATGTTATCGCAGCTATTGGTTGTGTGTTGATAGTCTGCAATGGGACTGGTAATCATGCTAGCTGCAAATATCAATGTGATATACTGCATTGCGATGGTTTCATTACAGCAGCTACTGATAGCGGTGTGATCTGCAATGCAACTGATATAGATGTTAATAGCAATATGATAGACTGCATTGCGACGGATTCGTTACAGTAGCTGTTGGTAGCGTGGAGGTCTGCATT
>NW_020187532.1:953712-954269 GCF_900000015.1 Plasmopara halstedii | reverse complement strand
TTACAGCCGCTGTTGTTAGCAAGGTGAAAGTCCATTGAGCGACTGATGTGTTACCGCACCTGTTGATAGCGTGGTGATTTGCATTACGACTGATATGTTATCGCAGATGCTATTGGTACTGTGGTGATAGTCTGCATTAGGACTGATATGTTATCGCATCTTTTGGTAGTAGTGTGCTGATCTGCATTGGGACCGGTAATCATCCTAGCTGCAAAAAACAATGTTATAGTCTGCATTGCGATTGTTTCATTACAGCAGCTATTGATAGCGTGGTGATCTGCATTGCAATTGATACAACTGTTGATAGCAATGTGATAGTCTGCATTGCGACAGATTTAGATATTAATAGCAATCTGATAAACTGCATTGCGAGATTTCATTACAGCAGCCGCTGATAGCGTGGCGATCAGAATTGCGACAGATATATCTGGTAACAGTCATGTAATAGTCCACAACGCGACGGATTCGTTACAGAAGCTGTTTTTAGCAAGGTGGAAGTCCTCTTAGGGACTGATGTGTTACTGCACCTGTTGATAGCGTGGTGATTTGCATTACGG
>NW_020187532.1:950434-950935 GCF_900000015.1 Plasmopara halstedii | reverse complement strand
TTGGTCTGGACTGTGGTCCACGAACTGCTTGAGATCCATATTGCGATGGTAATCTTCTATAGTTTCCCATTAACAAAACCCCGAAAAATATAAGGTATCCCACTATCTCGTTCTGGATTTAGGTCCAGTCGAAAAATTGAAATAGCGTTTTACGCTAATTCTCCCCCAAAATAATACAATAAAGCACCATAACGTGCTTAAGTCAATTTGACTTCGCAAAGACTTGACAATACCATACATAAACCGAAAAGGCTTGAATTCGTAGGTGCATGAAGTCGTAATTGTAGTCGTAGTTGTAGCGAAAACATAGTCATAGTTGTAGATATAGTCTTGGTCATAGTTAAATCATTGTAGTGATCAAACATTTTAAACAACCAAGTCCATTATACTTCCGTTGTATGTAGTCGTAAAGCGCTTGATATTATGTTGATCAGTGCCGTTAACTTGACCTTAGTTGTCCTTACGGCAACTTCTGCAAGCTTGCGACAGTGCAACTTAATG
>NW_020187532.1:948422-950424 GCF_900000015.1 Plasmopara halstedii | reverse complement strand
CTAAACACTAAAAATACGAGACCTGGTAAAATTACCGAGTGTAGCCATTCTTGGTTCATCGTTATATTGAAGGCGTGTGCCATGGAGATGGAGAAATTTAAGCAGAAGAGATGGACTAACGGCACGGAGGCTGTGCGAGCAATCAAATATGTCGCACTAGCACAAGGGAAGTGTGCAATCGTCATCAACAGAGGAGGGACGTTTCGCTCGTTACCGTAGACAGTGCAAAATATTGGTTGTGAATGGCACGTTCGTCTATCACGATTTCGATACGAAAATCACCCATGAGACTGGCATGTGACGGGAGGCAACCTCGATCACCAAAACTGTGTTAGTGTGGCCAAGCCATCACGAATTCAGTTAGTCAACAACCTTGTGGTCCGTGGTGCACTTGCAGCCAGCCCAGCTACATCAAACAACGCTCTCATCGCACAGCTTCGACACCACCTAATAGTTGCACTGTCACACTGTAATAAACGAACTGTTTCCCCTCTGTTGATGACGATTGCACACTTCCCTTGTGCTAGTGCGACATCTTTGGCTGCTCGCACAGCCACCTTGCCGTTAGTCCATCTCTTCTGCTTGAATTCCTCCATCTCCATGGCACACGCCTTCAATGTAACGGTGAACCAAGAATGGCTACACTCGGTAATTTTACCAGGTCTCGTATTTTTAGTGTTTAAAAAACAATTTTCTATTTGTATCACCTTTTGCAACAAACCCATATATTAATTACACCGTGCGTTATTTTGGACTTGAGCGTTCACAAAATCGGCACATGTAAATAATTGCACATAATTCTCTACAAAATACCAGACGTTATTCATCCAATTGAATCAAGAATAATAACACCCGATGTTCACGGAGCTCACGTTACACTGTCTATCAACTACCGCTCCCCACATTGACTGAGAATTAACACGCTTGTGTTGCCATGTCTTCATAACTTAGTACTTCTTAGCATCTTTGTCACTTAGATAAATGCGATCGCTGGGCTCACGTGTCATTATTTCTGTGTTGCCTGAAAAGCTTTTCCTTGCCTCTCTGTCGTTTCTGGCGTTTACCACACCACACGCCACATTTACTTTACATCGAGAAAAGTATCACATTATGTTTCGATGGTGCTATTGAAACCTTTCAACAGAATGCCAAGCTAAGCTTCATCATTTACTGTTCACTGGAGATCTCAAATATACATCTACACGTAAAAGTGGTCTAGCGAAAGTATTAGTATGCGCCATCGCAAATTGTGCAGCTGCTTTAGTATTCGAAAGCGATGAGGGAACGTTCAATAGAAATATGTACTTTAATGTGAAAAAACAATGTTTACAATTTGCTTATCATTATCTTGATAGTTTTTTATAAATGAAGTCATGTCAGTGAAATTTGGTGCTATGGCTGCAACGGAACTCAAATGTGAACGAGGCAATTGTTCACATTTAAATGAATATCCAACTTTGAAATATATTAAGTCAACAAGCTAGTCAAATGAAAAATTATGCTAGCAATTTTGCAGCTAGCGTTGAGTCATACAGAGAGACATACTCGAAATTGAAGGCTACTGTAGTTTTCAGCTAAATCTTACGTGATATTTTTCTCTTGTTAGTTTGGTTTACTTACAGCCACGAGTAATGCCTGCATTTTCGTAGCTGCTACAACCGATGCTTTCACTACAACACATTTGTTTGCGACGCAACAAATTAGGGCCACCGCGATATAATAGCTTTTGGCTCTGCAAAAGCTGACTAACTAAATATGAAGAAGAGATATTGCGCTTGTACATTGCGGAGCAGAAAAATATAGTAATCTCTTGCCCGTTCTAGAGCCTTGATAGCAGTGATACCTCGCTCAATGATTCTACAACTCTCGCTCTCAGTACCATGGCAGGGCTCACTTACGTAAGGTGACGCAATGCCTTACACCTCTCAAGTTATCCTACTACTGTTCTCAAAATTGCAGTATTTTGTAAATTGCCATTTATTGATGTGTTAAACAATGCTCA
>NW_020187532.1:948182-948412 GCF_900000015.1 Plasmopara halstedii | reverse complement strand
GCCCGGCGTCTTGCAGCCAGCATACGGCGTCGCCGTCGCCTCTGTACAGAGGTTCTATCTCTCGGTGAGACCAGGGTGAACACGCACTCCGCGTCGTCCGGTGTCACCCGAACTTTTCGCTTCTTTGGAGCCAATATTTTTCTTACAACACCCGATGAAGACCTACTAACCCCGCAATCTTCGTCCAGTGGATACCGTGCCAGTCATTCGCGAGATGTGATGCAACTGTT
>NW_020187532.1:945408-945541 GCF_900000015.1 Plasmopara halstedii | reverse complement strand
AGCAGCGTGAGCTTTGTGACATTGTGGGTCTTCTAGAAGGTTCTAGAGCTTCCACCAGCCCACAAATCGTAGCTACGGGAGTGTAGAAGACAACCACTTTTCGTCATTAACCTGGCCACCCCGCAGTTATGCT
>NW_020187532.1:945141-945398 GCF_900000015.1 Plasmopara halstedii | reverse complement strand
AATACACTTGATCTTTGCATTGAGTTGGTTCTCCATCATTGACTTGTAGTCGATAAATTGGTCGACAACTTCGGACTTGTGGGTGATAAAATATGCCACCACGTATCTTGAATAGTCGTCGATGAATGTTACAACGAATCTTGCACCTCCTTGCGATGTGGTCTCCATTGGACCCATCACGTCGCTGTGGACGACTTGGAGTAGCTGTTTGGTCTTGATTTTTCCTTGTTTTGATTTAGGAAATGGCTTGATTGTGA
>NW_020187532.1:944963-945131 GCF_900000015.1 Plasmopara halstedii | reverse complement strand
TAAACTGCCGTGTTGAATGCTTCAGCCCACCATTTCTTGTCCACTTGCATGTAGTTGAACACTGACCTTGCGCGTTCGGTCAACGTTCGGTTCATCCGTTCCGCAAGTCCGTTTTGTTGGGGTGAATATAGAACCGTGGTTTGATGAACGATGCCGGCTTTGTGGCAA
>NW_020187532.1:943854-944953 GCF_900000015.1 Plasmopara halstedii | reverse complement strand
TAGCATATCGCTGTGCGAACGCTCTTGATGATTTGGAGCGCGTCGTGCGCCGGCTGCCCCGCCTTGATGACTACCGCGCTTCGTCGGAGTGACTCCTAGTCGTGGAGCAGGCGAATGCGTGGCTGCAGGCAACGGTGGGGCGCTTGGCTCCATTGGGGATGGATGTTGTTGCACTCCGTGCTTAGAACCAGTTGCTGGTTCAGTTTGTGGGTGGCCGAGGGCCCGTGGGCCCGCTCTGGTGCCAACGCTTCCCCGTTTACATGCGCCGGATCCCGATACGGCTTGAGCAAACCCAAGTAAAACATCGGGTGGGTGTGCATCCGTTTGGGAAGGTTTGGCGTATACGCTAGGCCCCGCTTGGCCACAACCTTAAACGGTCCAAAAAACCGTGGACGAAGCTTCGTCCGGAAGATAGCAGAGGATGCATGTGTAGGAAGGTTTTTAGAGTTTATTAAAACCAGGTGTCCGACCTTAAAGCTTTCAACTTTGCCTCTTCCTTTTCATCTGCATATTATTTCTGCAGGTCTTGGCTTTTGGCCATTGCATCACAAACGTGTCGTAAGATACTTAGTCTGGCAGACAAGAAGTCATCGATTTCTTTACTGACAGTGAGGGCGCTGACATCATCTAGCCGCTCGGCTAATCCTCACTCACCAAGCCCTGAGCCATGAGATGGCGGCGTCAGCGGGACACGAGGGTTAAAGAGCCCGTTCACGGAGAACGGCGTGTAGCCGGTAGATGAATGCACTGCATTGGTAAGATGGCACTCTATCTCCTCGGCATATCAGCGCAGACGCTGCTAAGAACGTCTTCAACGACGCAATGTACGCGCTCAGTCTAACCATCGGTCTGCGGATGATCGCTGTTGACATAGTCAACTTGGTGCCCAGCACCCTGAAGATTGTTCATAGCGAAGCGCGGCTGTCTATCAGAGACAATTGACTCCGGGATTCAATGTTGACAAAAGACACGATCCACAAACAGCGTCGCTTTACCGACACTGCTTATGGTGTCCGGCACCGCCGCAAGATGAACCATCTTGCTCGTATTGCCCACGCGAGTCCTTCGGCAGGCCTGATACAAAATCCGGATTAATGGA
>NW_020187532.1:943649-943844 GCF_900000015.1 Plasmopara halstedii | reverse complement strand
ATGCCGCTCGGAGTGCTTACCGCTGTCAGCGGAATGTCACTCGCTCTCATGAGCAATTTAAAACATCCATCTACCAAATCGAGTGCACTGTACTTCGTACATTCCACCATGTTGCTCTAAGAAACATGCTTTCTAGGAATTGGCGTTTGTGCCGGAATGGTGGCAGTGGTGAGATTATTGTAAGCATGGACGATT
>NW_020187532.1:943417-943552 GCF_900000015.1 Plasmopara halstedii | reverse complement strand
ATTTTTGGTACTTAGTTCACAAACTAGTTGCTACCTCTAAGCCAATCAGTGAACAACATATACACTACACATAAGATACCATACCAGTATTGTACCAGTATCGTACCAGTATCGTACCAGTATCATACCAGTATT
>NW_020187532.1:943106-943232 GCF_900000015.1 Plasmopara halstedii | reverse complement strand
CGACGCCGTCGTCTGCCAGATGAACATCGACAGGAGACATGACCTTGTAATTCTTCATGAACTCTTTTAAGTGTGTCATGTGCTGGGTGGCACCAGAGTCAACCAGCCATACACAACTCGACTTGA
>NW_020187532.1:942757-942919 GCF_900000015.1 Plasmopara halstedii | reverse complement strand
TAACGCGGTCTCAACCGTAGTAGATAACTCCAGGTCGCTCAGGTACGTTAGCGCCGTGAAATCATGTGGAGGTGTTGTGATGTGATCACGAAGATGTTCTGCATCAAGAAGACAACACCAGTCCAACTCCATGGCGCCCGTTAAATGTCGGGGACGTAGAAA
>NW_020187532.1:935389-935578 GCF_900000015.1 Plasmopara halstedii | reverse complement strand
CATGGTGCATCCAATCACACACAACGGTTACTAATTAAACCGTGACCGTGGTTACGGTGATGAACCTGAACCGCAACTAAGGTTAAGAAACAAATCGTACTTACGCGCGACCGGATTGGACCGATAGCTGGTGACTATAATAGTACCATAACCGGCGACCTTAAATCTTCAATACTCCCCCTCAATGCA
>NW_020187532.1:934801-935379 GCF_900000015.1 Plasmopara halstedii | reverse complement strand
AGACGATCGTCGCAGGGATCAAAATGGTGACAAGCAAATCAAAACCAAGTTCTGTTGTAAAATACCCCGGCCAGTGCTTCTATGGACGACGAAGAAGTTAGCACCCCGACCACTCCTGCTGCCACCCCTGATAAGACTTCGAGTTTTATTTCGAGGCTAACCCTCCGGTTGTTGGGATGCTAGAGCAGACATTATGCTTGTCTCCAGAAAGCTCAAGGACTGTGTAGTCGAGCTGAAGCCTTATCTAAGTCAGCAACAACGCAAGCATGATCACCCAATGTTTCTATTTTCAAGAAGCAGACGGCTGCATAATCATCATGCAGCTTCCAAAACGTACGCATCACTCCCCAACTTTTGGTGAACTTGCCGAGATCGAGGCTTTCAATAACCACCGGAACACTGCAGACGCTTATGAATATTTGGTTCACTGGGCAGATTCTTCTGAGCCTTCGTGGCTTTCTCGATGCATCTTACCAAAGATGGATATCAAAATTTATAGATTTTTAATAGAAATTTGCAAATCACGCTAAATGCCAGATCAACTATATAGCGTAGAGTCAACGACGAAGAGAAATCAC
>NW_020187532.1:927506-927675 GCF_900000015.1 Plasmopara halstedii | reverse complement strand
TGGTTATCACCAAGACATACTCATTCATCAAAGCAGCATCTCATCGCCCATTCAAGAACTTTATGGAGAAAGTATCAGAAGCGCGACGTGAGGGTGATGCTGACGAGGATAAGGCTAGGATTGCAGAGATGATGAAGCTTATTGGAAACTCAGCTTTCGGTCGCTCTGA
>NW_020187532.1:898039-927496 GCF_900000015.1 Plasmopara halstedii | reverse complement strand
GCTCAGTGGTTTACGTGCCACTTCACGTGCATCACGAGGGCCTCGCCCTCGATGCCTCCGCCCTCGGCCGACCATGTCACACAAGACATGCAGCGACTGCTTTGAAACTTGAGCAGCGCTCAGTGGTTTACCTGCCACTTCACGTGCATCACATGAGCTTCGCCCTCGATGCCTCCGCCCTCGGCCGACCATGTCACTCGTGACATGCAGCGATTGCTCTGAAACTTGAGCATCGCTTAGTGGTTACGTGCCACTCTACGATCAGCCCGCGAGCCACGCTCGGGACTCCTGTCCAATGCACCGTTGGTGTCTACCAGCTTGGACGTTCCAATGTCTGGTACGTTGACCGTCTCGGTCCAGTGCTCTGGCCAATAGCGCTTTTGCCTTCTCGCAAAGGTGATTTCATGAATCGCCAAAGCTCCACCAGGAGACGCGTGCGTAGCGCCCAAGGTCTTTGACCTCCAATCAATCCATAATTGATGGTGTTACAACTATGCCTTTCATAGAAAGAGATCATACCTTGCATTCGAGTCTATGACATGACAGCAATCCGCGCTATCTAAGTCAAGAAACTCGACTCCGAGGTCCACAGAAATATTCGGGACCGTGACACGCGTCCCCGTCGCTAAGCAAACAATGACGATGCCACTCAACCGCGCTTTCAGCGCCTCAGGGTACAGCTGACTTCCCTCCATCGTGGAGCGTCAAGCATAATTGCCCGACGCCCTAGAATCAATGAGGATCTTCCATGGCTTCTCGAAGCCCTTTACGGTCGCCTCCACTACCAGCAAGCCCAGCTTGCACATATATTCCGGGTTTAAGAGTAAGGATCTCTTTGGGGCTGGGACCTGTTGACCAATGCCTCTCTGAGGCTCAACAGAACTCAGTTTTTCCCCAGTAGGACGCCCCGCGCCTAGCGACGAACCAAACTGGTAGGCGTTGGGGCAGTGTTTCGAAGAACTTTGACGCGCCTTGCGCAGGGGGCAACCGTTCTGAAGGTGACGGTTGTATCCACAGTCAAAACACCGTCGAATGTGTGTATGCTGCCCGGCAGCTCGAAGCTCTGCTCCCCCGTCCTCAGTATAGCTGAGGTCCATGGGCATTGGCCAACTCGACGAGCTGCTGGAGTTTACATTCCAACCAAGTCGTGCCGACTCGAAACTAGATTCGGCATTCAATGCCAATTCCACCGCCTCTTTAAATGAGGATGGATGCATACGGAAGACTTCCATTCTGGCGACGCCAGTGCGGAGGCCTTTCATAAACACGATCACTGTGACCGCCCCCGGAAGAGGATCTGCTGCCACCCCAGCAATGAGAGTTCGCAAATCTTGGACAAAGTCCACCAATTCCTTGTTGCCCTGTCGGGCGGCAAGAAAACGTGATAGCACGCGATACGCCTGATTAGACAGCAAGAGCACTCAAGAGCAGCAGATGCCCTCAAAGACCTTAACGCTCACCATAAGCGGCTTAGGTCGGGGGAAGTCATCCGTCACCGACGGTGGAGTCATAGACGCAAACGATGCAGACATCTTTTGTTGCAGGTGCTCTAGCAGCGGGTTTTCGTAACTCGAAAACGCCTCCAGACGCGCACCGATTGCTCGCGGTCTTGTGCCACAAGGTGTTGCACGTCCTCAGGGACAAGGACATCAGCTTATTAAGCCCGTCCTGCATGCCCTGGGGCAAAGAGGAAAATTCCTCCATCCTCATAGAGGATCAGTCAAAACGACACAGGCGCAGATTGACTATAGTGCAGCCAAGTGCAGCGGGGCTGCCGTAGAATCGCGCTTGAGGAAGCCTCGTTAGGTCACCGACCTTTCGTTTTTCACAAGAGCCAAGTATTAGTGCAGCGGATCGCAATCCGCTGCCTCTAAAAGTGCTTAAAAGCCTTAACCGAGGCAAACGAACACTTCAGTTCAAAATTAGAACAGATTTTTATTTATATTTTTATCCTAATGTTAAAAATTTAGATTTCCTAAATATACTAAATATATATAGTAAAATCTAAATACATGCACAACTACTGGCTACCTAGCCCCGTACCGTAGTCTTGTTTCAATGTGTGGTCACACCATGCACATCTCGTGTGACACTCTTCCCTGTTATCAGGGTTCGTGTAACCCTGTTACACCATTGGTATCAGCCTGTATTAGGATTTAACCTACAGAGAAGTGCGGGCACCATAGACTGATATATAGGTGAAATAGATCTGTGAATTTACACCAGAGAGCAGTAACAACTGCGTCGCCAGAATGCTGAAAGTCGCAGGTATGTCAGCAGTCATTGGGAGATAATCAGTTACTCTTTGAGCAATCTGCTCGCAGCGCTTGCCACAAAAGATGAAATACTAAATCGAGGAGTAATTAGTACTTTATGGTGACAAAGTCGAAAGCGCTACACAATATAGGCCCTACCCTTGCAGTCTCGCAAAACATCTATTCACAACACCGGCATTGTGTCGGATTTATGGATGTAATATAGTATATCCAATGCATGCGCAATCCGCCACCCGCGTTTAGCCATTCCAAT
Source organism: Plasmopara halstedii (assembly GCF_900000015.1). NCBI lineage: Eukaryota > Oomycota > Peronosporomycetes > Peronosporales > Peronosporaceae > Plasmopara > Plasmopara halstedii. The sequence goes on along the minus strand of NW_020187532.1, from coordinate 924,967 downwards.
ACAGAATATAAGCGCCGAGGATGCATTTTATGTCTTGAACAGGGCCCTCTTTGCGTTTCGCATGGAAATAAGTGTCTTTAATATGTCGAATATCGTCTGTTTCTTGGAAGATACAGCACAGTCTTTCCGCTGTATCATGGGTACCGACTTGATAATGTCACCATCTAGGAAGTACGAAGGATATACCCTTCGTCCACACTTGTCACTCCATTCACATTGTTGCTGCCACAAACCGGTCATCAATAGTTTGCATCCGGTCATGTCACTTATTGTTTTTATCTTGGCTTCATGGCACACCGCGGAAAGGATAAGAACAACCCTTCTTTGAAATAGTCAGAACTTGACCCCACTTCTCATGCAACCTCCGGTTGCCTGTTTCCATCGAGATCCGCCTGGAGACCGCGACTATAGGAGCCTTATCCCGTCCCACTAATTTTAGCATCTGGGAGTCCAGCTCAAATCTATTAAACGTGGAAAACGCGATACTGAATCGCCCTTTTACAGAAACAACTCCCAAGGAGTTCAGCAATTTGTTTCTTGTCTGGGTATCCCTACAGGCTGTGAAGTACGCCTGGATACCCTTTTGTTAGAGACGAGCCTTGGAGACAGCGACTTACGGTCGCTTACTTACGTATCAGCGGAAATGGACTTAAAAATTTGCTGCCGTTTCCTTCTGATATTATTTGAACTTTCAGCAATATTACTACCAATCATTTCGGACACCACCATGTCTTACACAAGAGTTATCAAACCTTCGTGTCCGCGCCATAAGCGTATCGCATCTTCTTATAGCGAAAGTGAGTTCATGACTCACCAAATTTCTGCAGGAAGATAAATACGGTGCAACTTTTGACTACAAGTCAATCTACGGTCCGTAGTGTTTCAGTCAGAACGAAATCGTATCTCAAATCAGGATCTTTGGCTTTACAAAATTCCAATCGATCAAGTCTTCAAGAAGTATTTTAAGCCTCCAAGAACCCTCGACACCATCATGAGTATCCCAAAAAGTTTAACAGCCGAATAGCTAGTAAGCATCAACTAAAAACTGGCTCTGTGTGTTCATGTCGCTTCTGATGAAGAGATGCAAAATATTGACCTCCTGGGTTGAGCTGATTGGCAGACTTCTGTCGAGTCCCAGATAGCCGCCCTGCGCTTCTGGGTAAGAATGAGGCCTCATATTCTCTTCATGTGTAAATCTCGCATCTCCCGCACCCCATCTGCAACGGGATTGTCTAGCACTAAGGATATTTTGACCCTATGAATTTACGTCAACAAACACACAAAAGTTTTGCCCGTTCCACCAAGATGCAAAATAGCAATCATTCCAATAATTTGATTCTATGCACTGCCTAGTGTAGGGCTGGCACCTTCTTGCCCCACGAACCTGCACTGTATGGAGTTAGATTACTATCACCCGAACGAGAGCTAATCCTAATAATTTGTCATGATTTAGTACGTCTGAACCTTTCTCCATGTCTGAGTGACAAAACTGACAATTGAACCACGAGTCGAAATTACGTCGTCACACCATCTCAAACACAAAAAGTGGACACATTAGAGCCACACTCATTTGTGTTCTGAAAACATCGCATTGTATGAGTGCTTCGGTTGCACCCATTGCGCCAGAATTTATTTTCCGTCCATTGCACCCGACAGCGCCTGCCCTTACAAATGAAATCCACATTTGGGACTTCTTTCTACCGAACGACATGGCTTAACGAACCACTGAAAACGGTTCTTCAAGTGCATCTCATGGTCAAAAGTTGTAAAGCTGCTGTTTGGAGATGAGCGAAGCTATTAGCAGAGTTTCAAATTTACTCTTACAGACTGCCAAAACTATGCCGGGACCGGCAGGGTAAAAAAAACGTCGAGGAATGCAGAGAAGGTATAACCTGCTGTACCAATTTGCACGTGCGCTTAAGATAATGCCCACTTATACATGTTGGACCAACATTACATAGTGCTTACTACGTCAAACGGTTTTTGCCTCTGATATGTCTGGTTTAATTGTTTCATATACTTTGTAAAGTATTCTGTCTGTAAAGTTCGCATTATGACGTACTCCACAGCGTAATGGTAAGTGGGTAGGTGATGCAATAATGCAAGTCTTGAGATAAGAAATAGTAGCACGAGCGCGTAATAAAATGATTTGTATTAGTATATTTAATCGGCATCCGAGCTAACAAACCACCTCTTTACAAAAGCTACCGCAATGCAACACATGATGTATCTAACCTATACACTACAGGTGTCGCCTCATCAATCGGTCACGTTACCATGATGATACGCGACAGTTCATTGACGAAGCAGCACAAAAGCGCATCCGCCACAACATAAAGCTAATCCAGCTTGAAACGTTTAGTTAAGGTATAGTAAGCAATGCAGGTGAATTATCTTAACATTTTCTGCAAAAGAAATATGAAGCGAGGCATGATCTGTGTCGATCACAAACGACATAGAGCCAAGCAATTGTGAACGCCCCGGTCCAGCGCCCGCGCCAAAAGCGCTTCAGCTTCCTAGTAGAGGTGGGTTCATGACCCACTAAAGCTCCATTAGGAGACGTGCACGTAGCGACCAAGGTCTTCGACCTCCAATCAATCAATGGCTCATGGTGTTACAACCATGCCATACCAAGGAAAATATCATACCTTGAATCCAAGTCTAAGACTGGACAGCGTTCCATGCTATCAAAGTCAAGGAACTTGACATCGAGGTCCACACAGACCCTCGGCACAGTGACACAAATCCCCGTCGCTAAGCGAACAGTTACGGTGTCACTTAACCGCGCTTCCTGTGCCCCAGCATACAGCTGACTTCCTTCAATCGTGGAAAATTGCGCAAAGCCTCGGAGTCGATCAGGATGTTCTATGGCTTCTCAAAGCCCTTCACGATCGCTTTTACGACCAGCAAGACCGGCTAGCATTCACGTTCCGTGTTCAAGAGCACAGAGTACTTTAGGGCTGGACCCTGCTACCCTCTACCTGATTAAGGCTCAGCAGAACTCAGTTCTTACCCATTAGGGCGCCTCGCACCTACTGGGCTTTCTCGTTTCCCCGCAACAAACCAGACTGGTGAGAATCGGGACGTCGGTTTGATGAATCTTCACGCGTCTTGCGCAGGGGACAACCATTACGAAGATGAGAGGTGTCTCCACAGACGAAACACGTCGGGTGTTCGTTAGCTGCTCGGCAGCTCGGAGCTCTGCATCCCCGCTCTCAGTATAGCTGAGCTCAATCGGCTCAGGCCCGCTCGACAAGCTGCTGGAGTGTGGATTCTAACCAAGGCGTGCCGACTTATAGTTGAATTCGGCATTCACTGCTACATTACCTGCTTCAGTAAAAGAAGACGAGTACACACGGAAGACTTCCATTCTGGTAACACCAGTGCGGAAGCATAAAGACGTTCATCGCGACCGCCTCGAGGAGAGGATCTGCTGCCATCACGGCAATAAAAGCAACTCTTGGACAAAGTCCACCAACACCTTCTTGCCCTGTCGGGCGGCAAGGAATGCAATTGCACGCGATATGCCTAATTAGGCGGCGAGAACACTCACAGAAGCTGACGCTCCAGCTTCTTCTAGGAGACGAATGAAGCTTCAACGAAGCACCACACTATAGTTCCCATTCTCGCGCTTGGTACCCGAGCTTAGTGGTAGCTAGCGCCATGCGCTGGTGCACGTTTTGGAGCATGTCGGATGCCATAGCCATCTCAGCCTCTCTTATCCAGAGCAGGAAACTCTCTTCATCCTAACTCTCGGAGGTCATAACACTCACCACGAGCGGCCTGGGTCTGAAGGGATCATCCGACGTCGATGGTGGCATCATAGACGCAGTCGACGCTGACAGCTTCTGTTGTAAGTGCTCTAACAGAGCATTTTTATAGTTTGAAAAAGCAAATATACGCGCGCTTATGGCCTCGGGCCCTTGCGCAACGAGGAGCTCCACGCCCCAGGGCCCAGCAGGGACATCAGCATATTAAGCCCGTCCTGTATGCCCTAGGGCAAATAGAAGTATTTCTCCATCCTCACAAAGAATTAGTCGTAACGACTTAGGCGTAGACTGACTACGAGAGCTACCAAGTAGTGCGGGGCTGTCGTAGATTTCTGCTTGGAGGAAGCTAAGCTAAGGTCACCGACCTTATGTTCTTTTCAAGAACTGATACTAGTGTAGCGGATGCAATCCGCTACTTGTAAGTATTAAAGCCTTACGAGGCAAACGAACATTTTTGTTCAGAAACGAAACTGTACGTGATTGTTTTAGTTGCGTTAGAGCCGTCAATATCTAAAAATAAGTTTAACTAATTTGCACAGTAATACCTAAAAAATATAGCAAATCTTATTTAATATAGTAAGATGCTTTACTAATACTGGCAATCCTGCCGCGTGGTGGCTTCTTGTTACGTTGTAGCCACACCACTGTGCTATTTCACTAACTGTGTAATACATACCTATGTACGGTCGCACTATCCCGTGTGAACCGCCCTTTTTTACAAAGGTACGCGTAAACCTGATACATTATTAGAGCATTGTTTACACAATTGAGCAATGCGACCATACCTGCCTAGACTTGGGTACCGCGCAAGGATATGATCTTTGATGAAACGGTTGTCAGTACTGTATTTTGTGCGATCGATCCGAAAGACGGTTTCTATCTGATACGAATGCGCAAAAAGGATACACCACTAGCTGCAGTCAGAACATCAGTGGTATGCTATGGGGAGGGTTAGTAGTGATGCCACAAGGTTTGAAGAACGCTCACGCGACTTTCAACAGAACGACGACGAATCTTATTTGTCCATTGAGAAAATTTGCACCGAGTCAAGTTGACGATATTCTAATTTGTAGCAGAAAAAACGTTTAAGAAGTATGACGCCGCTGTTCATCCTTATGATCTTCGATAGGTCTTCCAAGTTATGCAAAAAGATAAACTCTTCGCTAACCTGAAAAACTGCATTTTCTTTGCATCTGAGGTTCCTGTTCTCTGCTGCTTTGTGGGCAAGAATAGCGTTCGTGTAGATCCAGGGAAACTCGAATCTATCAATGATTGGCCTGTGCTAAACAATATGAAACAGCTGAGTCAATGGTAACCTTGGCCAGCTATTTGTACAAATATACGCGTAATTATGCAGCGCTGGTGCAAACCTTAACGATTACTTTAATGACGTACCTTGAGTGGGAATGGTCAGAAGATCACCAGGCGGTATCTGCCAAAGTAAAGAAGAGCTTGAGAGAAGCTCCTGTCCTTGCGGTTGCAAACCACGATAAGCCTTTGTATGTGGTCTGCGATGCAAGTGATCATGCCATCGGTTATGCGTTGATGCAACACAATGGTGAGGGTCGAGAGCGAGCTGTTTCGTATCAGTCGCGTCAACTCCGGCCCACAGAGCGGAAGTATCTAGATCATGATAAAGACATTATAGCAATAAATATTTGATTTGACTACGTTTCAATTGTACTTCCTTCAAAAGAAGTGCTTTGCGATCTATACATATCATGCCGCGGTGCGTACGGCAGTAAAGACCACTCATCTATCGCAAAGAATGAATTGGTGCTTCTTCATCTCTGCGGGACACAACTTTGTTGTACACTCCAAGCCAGGTAAGACAAACATTTAGGTCGATGCGTTGTCAAGATGTCTGGATTATGACTCAATGTCCAGGAGCGAAAACATGCACGGATCATGTCGACAGCGCGGAAAAGTTCAGACGAACCTACGACTACAGTGCGCGGATAAAAAGTCAGACACTACAAGTCTGATAAGACATGCCAAGACTTTTTAAGTATTTAAAGGACCCTTCCGACAAAGCACTGCAAGGTCTACCGTCTCGCACAAGATCGCGTGTTGACCGTTTTATAGTACACAATGGATTGTTCTAATATGCGGATGAACACGGGGATGCGTCAGGGGGGTTTGTTCCTCATGACGAAAGTTTGTGTCATCGTCTCTTTATAAGTGCTATAACTGCCCTTCAGGTGGTCATCTTAGACGTGGAAAACGTTTCTCGGTCTTCCCCGGGAATTACTAATGGCCACACATGAAAAGTGGGTGCACGAACAAGTTCGAGCCTGCATAATTTGCCAGAGAGTGAGACCATCGGGTTCCACTCAGGCCCCATTCAATCGTTGGTAGTGTAACTGATAGCTGGAAGTCTGTGAGTATCGACTTCATATTCAAACTCCTGCGTGACACGAATGGACACAATGAAACCGTCGCGTTTGTGGACCGAAAAAGCAATATGGTTCATCTTGCGCCTGCTTCGTGTAAGTTCTCTGCCGAGAAAACACTTAAGATATTCGTAGATGTTGATTTCCGTCTCTACGGCCTTACTGTTGAGTTCGTGTCGGACCGTGACACCCATTTCACATCGAAGCTTCTGAGTACACTGTTTGGACTGCTGGGCACCAAATTGTCCATGTCAACAGCGCTAGACCCTGAAACGGACGGTCAAACAGAACCTGTGAATCAGGTTCTAGCGAAAGTGCTGCGCAGCTACGCTTCGTCGTTCAAAGAGTGAAGTGAATTGTTCCCTCTCGTTGAGCTTTCGCTCGACAACTTCACACATGTTTCGACAGGTCATTCGCCATTTGATGTGAACGATGGTGTTCATCCTAGAGTGCCTGCTTCCATAAAAAACAATTTGAGTGGGGGGAACTATGGCTATGGCCCCACAGTCAGAGCTTCGTGTCTCCAAATGGAGGAAACGTCAAAGGGTTTTGGAACCGCTTTTTGCCGTGTGGACAAAGACCGCTCTTTAATGCTGGCTTGTTCACTTGATCGCTTCATGAATGATCAGAAAGTGGACTGCTCCAATATGTTTCAAAAGAATCAATGTACTTTTGACTTCAAAGAGGGATGATATCAAGAATTACACTTAACCATAACAGTATGGTACATCCATGCACTTTCTGAATGCATCGTAAGAATTATTTAGAAAATAGCTCACAGTATGGTGTTCTTAAATGCATACATGACATCTTATATGAAGTCACAAACATTCTGTGCGATATGAAAATACTGGTTCCTACTTGGGGTTCTGTACTGGCGACGAGACCGACGTGTCTCTGTTTTTCGAAGTGGGTGGCGTAAGCCAGTCACTTCTGGTAGATTTCCTCACGGAAGTTGAAGCTCAAGCTTTTCGGAGAGTAAGCTCCGTACACCGAAGATCTTGTATAAGTTCAAGCTGAGGCTCAACTTCAGTGCGCCCTTAATTTTACAACCTAGAAAAGTAAGCTTTTGTTACTGAAACCTCTGAAAGTCCTTGGGTGTATTGCATTTAGATAGGAACCATGAATTCATCTCACATCAGTTTATTACCTTCAAGATCCCAAGTCGCTTCTTCTTTCCTCCAAGTTGGAACTGTCCTATCTCCCCAACGTCCGAACTCGTATCCTCGTCGCACAAGCGTGCGTGTTGTGTTTGAGGGACTGTTGTGAACAGCGCCCTCTTACACACAAAGGTTAGGCTCGTACGCTTTATCCAGGAGCGTCTCTAAGGTATCCAGTTATCTAGTTTGTTGCGGCTGTTTCAAAAGTGATAATACAAGTCTAAAGAAATATTTCTGTTGAGCATATCCAATAATTCTTAGTTGCCTGACGACACGGACCTCTCCTTTACAAAGTCCCATCATCTTCATCATTACCGATACTTCATTACTTCTGTATATTACATTTAATGTGAAGCTCAGAGATAGTTGTACTGATGAGGAATGGGACGCTTTCAAGGAGAAGTCGATGTGGACATGTGGGGTATGTGCGGTACGATGACGGACGTACACTTTACCCAGCTGTTTGTAGAGAGACCTAAGTCCAACTTTCAAGTTCGTACTAAATTCCAGTAATCAACGTTTGTAATGTTGGAAGTCCGCTGATTAACTCAGTGCTTGAAGCACTTGCTATGCTTAGGTAAACACATTCTTACAAAAATATATACACCGGAGGTTGTGACCTACTGTTCTATGTTTAAGGGCTACGTACAACTTTCATATTGTCAGTTTGTGAGCGTATCTAAGCGTAAATTTGCCCCACGTGGTGGAACGGTTTGCATGCAAAGCATGAAATCCAAGAATAACTGGAGATGGGACAAACAAATCAACAGTTTTTAGGAAGAATCACGATTTTTTATCGATATCCTTTTGGAACGAAGCACCGATGGTGTCATTTATCAAATGAGTCAGTTGCGCATATGTGCGGCAACTTGCATTCAACTAAAAATTGCATTTTTTGTTGGCCCAGTTAATCAGTCACCCGCTCAAAGAGCAAACGCATACTGAAGTCAGGAGCAAATTTCTTATGTCCTTGGTTAGCATCTTTAGCGACTTTGTCAATTTCGATCTTTGTCAACTCCAACTCATAGTGGTCGTCCACTTGTGGAACAAACGCCGTGTGGAACCAAAAGTGGCCCAAAGCGCTCCCATTTCGCCGCCGAAGTTCCACCATAATCTCATCCCAAACGAGCACTCGAGAACACTGCATTTTCAATTCCACAACCTCTTCCTTATCTTCACCGTGAAACTTGGAGCGTATTTGACGCTGAAAGGTTCCAGCTAGATCAAAAGACGTAGCGCGGGGCCGAATAGCACCGCATTCGACCCGAACTCGCCAATCAGCGGCACTAGATCTTGTTCTTTTGTGATCAGTAACTCCACACAAAACGACTGCGACAAGCACAAGCTTTACACGCACAGGCAACATGGGTTTGGCATGCGGCCGCTCTATCAGTCTTATATTTTCTCGTGAAGAGAATCTCTCTGAATCTTCTTGAATCTGCTTTAACCAATACGCATGATAATCTACCACCGACATTGCTCGCTCGCGATGTTCTTCTTCCTCGTACGACCCAAGCTGTTCAGCGTCATTAGCACTTTCAGAACGACGGCACAGCTCGCTGAAATAACCAATGAATCGCCTCTGGCTTATAATTGTCACGCCTTGCAGCTTCATTGAGCGGGCTGCTGCAAAGTACTCGAGTGCTCCGGATGCGGACCGCCATATCCTAGCGTACAGCATGTAAGCGCACAACATCACTCCTGTTCGACCTTTACCAGCTTTGCAGTGCACAGCCACTATATTTTCGGGATTCGATTGTAACCATGAGTGCACGTCTTGACAAAACAGGATGAGTAATGACAATGGGGGTGGGCAGTGGTCTTCAAAGCCAAACTCAGCTACACGACCATGAAATTTATCAACCGATGCATAGCGACGCTCAGCGCAAAGATTGTAGACACGATAGCGTCCAGGATGACGCTGTTCGAAAAAACGAAAGACATCACGATAGTGATTCCGATAAATGCCCTCAATCAATTCCGCAGGGTAACCCAGTGCCACAAGTCGCCGAGTAATATAGGTCAAGTCCAAGTCGAAGCCATTAGAGAAATACCGACGTTTTTCCTTTGACACCAAATGTTTCAGATGAAATGTTAGTGCATTCGTGTACCGTCTCGATGAAGTTAGGCTCGACGAAGGCGAAGAAGACATAGGGAAAACTCGCTCAGCGTCAAGTTGGGCATCGACTTTAAGAGTTGGTCCAGCTTTTGAGGAGGTAGATATAGCCCGAGGTGGAGACGGTAGCGGTGATTGAAAGTCGAGAGCACAATCATCTGGCCCCCATGCCCTTATTGGTGTTGTGCCTAAATTTACCAATACAGTCCCTAATTGATCCGAAACTGCAGATGTACGATCCTTCTCTTTATCAATACCATTCGCTCTAACGAGTTTTATTTTCGGAATTGATAGCATTCGCTGCATTGTGCGTGGCCTGACTTGCTTTCTGCAGTCGAATAGCGGCCACAAAAGTGAGCTCGTCACTAGAAGCGCAAACTTTGGATTTTCTTAACCGAGCCCGGCAGACGCCACAATGCTTGGAGTGGTCGTCTATTTCAAGAAATAAATTTGAAACCAATGAAAGGCTGATCGTTGTTACGCTACCATGATCCTCCCCTACTTGATCAAATACTTATCATAACGCTATATGGAGATCTCAGGATTTACAATGTCGAGTGAAGGTGATTCGTAGTTGGTGTAAATGGCATACTGATAAACAAGATGCGGGATAGATGGTTTGAAAGTTCGCAAGCGGCAGCCTAACAAATTATATATCACTGTCGCATTCTCTTCTACAAAACAGACGGATGAGTCGAACAGCCAGGCTTTCACGTAAAATTAAGTTTACCAATTGTAGTAAGGAGGACTTTGCTGTTTTTTGAGCGCAAAAGCAGCTTGATGGTTTTTGCATAGAGTTCCCAGACTTCATGAGTGACAAAAGGAGGGTCTACTATGACAAAATCAAAAGTGCCTGCAAGCTTTTCCGGCACATTCTCGGGCTTCTTAAAGTCGAATGGAACGAAGAATCTACCTTCTGGCGCAAATTTGGAATCAAACTGGAAAGAAACGCTTAGTAATGCTTCTTCTAGAAATGATGTTCTGTTATAAATACCCACGCACATCAAAGAGAAAGCACTCGCGCGTAGTGAGGTCATCTCTTTGCTGATTCCGACAAGCAAAGTAGACGCTCGGAGTCGACAGGAAAGCAATTCGGCCACTTTGTTCTGGCGTCTCTTCGATAGCTTCCTTAGCAAGTGCAGCCACCGTATCCGCCGAGTACCAATATTGATTCAATTCCTCTTTCTGCAAAGCCATAAAGTCGAATACGCAAAACAAAAGCAACTAAAAGCCGAGCTCACCTCGGGAAATCTTTGCCAGAACGTGCGCGGATCAGCCTCGTGGATCAAAGTGCGTCTCATATCTAGTTAAAAATATATCTGAAAAATACAATTTTGGTTATCAATGATATACTTTAGCAGTACAAACTTTATTTCTTAGTTTTACGTCTATAAAATACACTCCTAATTTGAAGCTATATTGTATAACACGCGTCAAGTAAACTTGCTACTTGACCAATCCTACATGAAAATGCTCGCCAAGCAGAGTGCTTGATTTTTTTTTTTAATAGAAATTTCCGATGATGGTGAATTTGATTCCGAAATCGTGCTTTCGTCGCTACTTCGTAACTTGCAGAGTGAACGTTCAAGCGAAATGGTGCGGATGAGCTCTTCTGCCTCGAATGGTTTGCATTTGAGCACACTTTCCACCAACGCTCGCTCAAGACGTTGATACGACGAGTTTGTCTCACATCCGCCTACGCACGCACACGTACCGCCGTATGCCACCGGCAAATTTTCAGCGTCAATGAATTCCAGTAATGATGCTGCGGTCTCACTCTCAGTCAAAATATTAGTCTTTGCACGAGTGGCTTCGTTTAGTAGGGGTTTCACGCCCTTCCACGCTATGCTAAACCACGATGACACATTCACGATAAAAATTTTGAGTGAACGCTGTGGGTAGTGACGCTGCATGATACTTGTGCATCGACGAAAGAAGTCGAGAGCCTCGCCACCCATGTCACGCATTCCGATACCTTTTGCATCTAGTATAATGCACAGTTTTTGTGTGGCACTTGCAGCGCAGGCATCACACGAACAGACCTGGTGCGCTGCGTACTTTAGTGTGAACTCCATAGCAAACAGATAGTGATTGATCAGCGTCTCTTGCGTGATACCAAGCTTTTTGAATTGCCGCATATTAATAGAGCCAATCTTTTCAATGTAAAGAGGGTGGCCGAGTTTGTCTTGCTTGTGAAGATATTGCACGTAGTGTCTGCAACAGCAATCGAGTAAATCAAACGTGATCAACTCATACAAAATGGGTGAGGTAAATGGCCAAACGTTTTAATAGTGTCGTAGTGTGTCTGAGGCCTCATTAAAATCTCCTCGACTTGCATCTGCTTCCTCCACGCCTTCGTGGCTTGGTAGCGCTTCACCGCCCGGGCAATGTCTCCATTCTCTGCCACCGCAAACGCCGGAGGGATCTCTGTTACCTGATTAATTGCAGCATCAACTTTGTCAATCCGACTTGAAAACGAAAGTCTCTGAACGAAATGAATATGAGCAGGTATTTATGAGTCGCGTTTGAAACAATTGCAACAAACCTCGGGCCATAATAAGAACCTACGATGCTCGTGCTGCAGCAAATTGTCTTGAGTCATTTTGCACAAATGGAGCCAATACAAGAATGGTGCTTTCAGACAAAAAAACTCGCAAAAAAGAGCCGAGTAAGTTTTCTACATCTCACACTCATACGCCACAATCTATGATCGTCCACATGGCTCTTGTCTTTTAGCTGCGTCGCTGCTTGAGAGCTATTGGACTGGCTTCTTGCATGGCAAAAAGTGACATGATAGGCTAGCGGTAGCACGTCAAATTTTAAGTTTAAAATGCGGCCACCCAATTATTCGGTTTTTTGCTGTCGGAGCGTAAAGTAGCAGTCAGTGCCCACAGTCAGCCATCAGTGGTATGACATTCTCAAAGATATGTTTCTGCTTCAGCGCCTACTGCACGAGCGTTTCATGTGTATATAAAATATTCAGATCGTGTCTTGGCAAAGCGCAAGAACTGGTGCAAAATAAAAAGTCAGCGGTGTCAAATGGGATGAAATGTTTGTTCCGCAGTGAGCACTTCAGCAGTTAACCTGCTTTCAGCGATTTTTCGTTTGAATAACCATAACGGATGAAGTGACCAGAGCCTTCACCATCTCCGCCGTCATTTAGAGATTATCATCACTGCTTCTGAAGTGATGATTCGCATTACATGTCTTCTGGTTTGAAGGTACTAACTATCACAGGTGGTGAATGTGAAGCAATTCAAAATAACACTCCTTCACACCAAGTAACCAGATCGCTCACCAGGAATCTGTTAAAGGAAAATCATGTGATAAAATATTTTGCGCTCGTCACCAGCACCTGCTATAGTAATTGGTACAATACTTTACTTTCACATGCACCTACGTATGCACATGCCCTACCGGCAGGTTTCAGCATCAATAGACTCCAGCAAGACTGCATGGTTTCACAGTCAAAATCACGGCTGACTTCGTCAGATAGCAACATCACGTCCATCCAAACCACACTAAACAACGATTGTACATGAAGATAAAGATGGTATGTAAATGCGGTGGGGAATGACGGTGCATATTCTCGTTTACCGAAGCCTCCCATCTCTCACGTTCTGATTCCCTTCGTGTCCAGAATAATGCACAACTTAAGCGTGGCAATTGCAGCTCAGGCATTGCACGAAAAATATGGTTCGCTACGTACTTGAGCTTGATTTAAAAGCGAATCAATAGTGATTGAACAGCGTATGCTATGATTCGTCCGAATTCTCTAGTTGCAAATGTTGAAAGAGCCGTTCTTCTCGATTTAAGAGGCACATCCGATTTATCGAATAAATTGCGTCTTATCTTTGAGAGAATGGCGACCATTTGGTCAAGAAGGAACAGCGTAGTCCATAACATCAACGTATGCTTTGTTGTTGCTCATACATGCGGTATGGACGAAATGGAATCCGTCATCACCTCTTTACTCGAAGCCAGCGTCGCTTTATTTCCTTGATTGCAACTCCATTTCTCAGCGATAAAATGCCGAAGGCAGATTCGTTGACTTTATTTGTTGTAGGGTATTACCCGGTTTTTTCAATAGCTCAAACGAATACCGAACCTCCAGTGTCACAACCCTCAAAGTTCCAATTGCCAACCAGCTGACGTACGTGCTCGTCGTTCGTCGTTTGAATCTGCCGCTCCCAATAAGTCAGGAAAATAAATGCTGCTAGTAAAAAATGACAGCTTCACTGTGTAAATGACAGGAAATATGGCCGCTAATTCGAATACAGCCTGAGAGTGATGCTCAAAGTACTGAGCTTACCAACGAATGGATGGTCATTTGACCTGGGACCAGGGGTACCTGGTTCGATCTCCATTAAATCCAAAGCAAGGCAGCCGAAGATAGATCACGAAAATGGACAAGCAATCACACTATTGATGCAGCGGGCCTGCCGTAACTCTTTGCTTAGAGGACGCTTACTAAGGTCACCAACCCTACGTTACCAATACGAGTGTAGTGGATCGCAGTCCGCTATCTCCAAGATACCAGAAACCTTAACCAAGGCAAACAAACTCTTCCGTTCATAAATAAAACTGTATTTATCAGTTTTTTTTGCGGCAGAGCCGCCTGTATCTAACATTTTAGGTTTCCCTCCTTAGATAGTAAAACGCATAACTACTGGCAAACCTGTCACGTAGTGGCTTCTTGTTACGGTGTAGTCATACCATTGTCTGATTACACCGACTTGTGTAGCCCACACCTTTGTACGGCCACATCATCTTGTGTGACCCACGCTACCATACATGAGTACGTGTAACCCCGTTACACTCTTCCCCATTGAAATTGTGAATACCCACAATTCACATTTAACTGTCACCTCAAACGAGGCTCGCGAGTCTAAAACACCGTTACGTCCCTAAAACCATCTTTACACATTCTACGCTCAATGAGCATCGTGTCTAGGATACGATAAACACCCAGCCAAGCTTGTTCTGATGACAGAGCCCTTCATCGTCTTCTGCACGCGTTGCATCTCCGGACAGTACGTTCGCGGCTTCACGGAAAGCACATCCCAAACCTTCTAATTGAGCGCCACCCACCGCGCCCACCACGGTCGACGGGTTTTCTCGTCGAGGATTTAGAGGAAGTCCATTCCCTCGCGTATGCGGCGCGGATCAAAAGCGTCACTGACGACGTCACCGTCGTGACATGGGCAAGCTCATAGTCCGGTCTGCGTAACAACGCGTCGGCCAAAGCATTCTGCTTTCCTGGCTTATACCTCACCTCGAAGTAATTTTCTGCAAAGAATAAAAGCCATCTGGTCATCCTCTGCGAGAGGTGAGGCGATTGAGTCGCAGTGCCCAAGGACGCGCGTGTAGATCACAAATGGCTTTGAGCCCAGCAAGGGCACCCTGAACTTGACAAGTGCAAACTACATCGCAGGTAATTCCTTGTCGTGGATTCGTAAGTTCTTCTCCGCAGCCTTAAGCTGGCGAGATTTGAACGCGATCATCCGATCTCGCATCTCGGGGTGTGCTTGCAGCAGTGCACAGTCGATGGAAAAGTTCGAAGCGTCACAGACGACACTAAAAAGACGATCGACGTTTGGCAACGCCAGTATTGTTGCATCAAGGAGGCTGTCTTTGACCTTATCAAAAGCCCTCCGACGCTCGTTTCCCAATACCATTCGATATTCTTCTTAAGGAGGTTCGACATTAGTCGTGCCATTCCCGCATTATTTGCGCAATACTTGTGCGAATAGATGGCGAGGCCAAGCCACTTGCGCAAGTCCTTTTGGTTCTTTGGAATCGACCAGTCCACAATGGCCTTGACCTTAGCGGGATCCGCTTGCTCGTAGGTCACGCTTCCTTATAGGAGAATATCGCCCGCGCCGAAGATGCACTTATCTGCATTAGCATACGGCTTATTCGTGCGCATGCACTCAAGAAATGCTCTCAAATGAACGATATGGTTTTCCTCATCTGCGCATTCGAGCCCCACACGACTGTGGACGAAGATGGCATCGAAGTATGTTTGTGCATATGCCCGATGGGGCCTGAACAACTGCGTTACAAGACGATTGGATGTTGCTGGTGCATAAGACAGCCCTTGGGCATCACTATCCACTCCCATAGCATCCCGCTCGGAGTACTCACCACTGTCAGTGGAATATCACTCGCTCCCATGAACAATTGGTAGTATTCATTTATCAAATCGAGTGCACTGTATTTCGTATATCCCACCATGTTTATCTAAAAAACATCCTTTCTAGGAATTGACGTTTGTGCCGGAATGGTGGCAGCGTTGAGCTTATTGTAAGCGTGAACGATACGCCATTTGCCTTTCGGCTTCCGGACACAAAACCTGTGTGTCGAATGGGGAGACTTGCTCTCACACACCATTCCCGCATCTTGCTTCGCAGGGCGTCAATGACGTCACATTGCTCCTTGGACCAGGGTCATTGGCGTGTTACATAGTATTTGGTTCCCGGAATCAGGTCAATCTCATGACGCACACCTCGACCAGAGGTAGGACCGACGGCGGGTCTTTGTGGACAACGTCTTGAAATTCCTATACTAAAGGATAGTACGGATCCGAGGGATCCTTCAGGATCGACGATCCACTTTGTGCGTTCATCAATCTCTTGGTGTCCTCCTTAACAGCCTTATCCAGAAGCGACGAGGAATTTATCTCTTCGCTCGGTCTTTTAATGATCACCTCGGTTAAATCGCCTGCCTTCAAGGCACTGATAAACCCTTCGAAGGGTATCTCGCCCAGCTCAAGACGAGCATCCACCGCGGGAAAAGCCTCGAGGGGGACATCGCCGTCTTCCTCCCCATCACACCGTTACAGGGGTGTATAGCTGTGCGCTATCGTCTACGGTAGACACAACCTGGGTCAGGGTCGACGCCCTGGGTCTTGCAAAAACAATACGGCATTGCCGTCACCTCACGATTGATGTTTTACGTCTCGGTGAGACGAGTGAGAAAATGCGATCAGCGTCGTCCCGTGTCCCCACTCCCTTCTCCATCGGAGCCTTGATATTATTAATTTCATCCGACGAAGAGCTGCTATTTCCGCAAACTTCACAGTTTGGATACCGTGCCACTCCAAGTTCAGCCCGCGAGGCATACTCCGGACCTTTGTTCAATACACCTTCGGTGTTCGACGCTTGGATGCTCCGATATCCAGTACATTGACCAGTGCCCGCGCTAATAGCGCTTCTGCTTCCTAGCAAAGGTGGGTTCATGACTCACAAAAGTTTCATCAAGAGACGTGCTCGTAGCGCCTAAGGTCTTAGACCTCCAATCAACCCATGGCTCATCGTGTTCCAACCATGTCCTACCAAGGATAAGGTCATATCTTGAATACAAGTCAAAAACTAGGCAAGGTTTCACGCTATCGAAGTAAAGAAACTTGCCTCTGAGGCCCACAGGGACCTTCGGCACAGTGACACAAGTCCCCGTCGCTAAGCAAACAGTGACGGTATCACTCAACCGCGCACTCAGCGCGTCAGCGTACAGATGACTTACTTCTATTGTGAAGCGTCGAGCATAGTTGCCTGACTCCACGGGGTCGATTAGAATCTTCTATGGCTTCTCAAAGCCCTTCACAGTCGCTTTTACGACCAGGAAGCTCGGCTTGCATACACATTGCGTTTTCAAGAGCTCGGAGCTCTTCGGGGCTGGACTTTGCTGATCTCTACTGCTTTGACGCTCAGCAAAACTCAGTTCTCCCCCAGTGGGGCGCCCCGCGCCTACTGGTTGTCTCGTTTCCCCGCGTCAAACCAGACTGGATTGAAGCGGAACGTCGCTTCGACAAACCTTTACGCGCCTTATGTAGGGGGAAACCAGTCCGAAGGTGAAGGGTGTATTCACAGACAGAACACTGTCGGATATTTCAGCGCTGATCGGCACCCCGGAGCTCTACCTCCTCTTTCTCATCAGAGCTGATATCTATGGACTCAGTCCCGCTCGACGAGCTCTGTGGGTGTGAATTTCAACCAAGTCGTGCCGACTCAAAGTTGAATTTGGCCTCCAATGCCACGTTCACCACTTTTTCAAAAGAAGACGGATGCACTGAGAGCATCATGATGTGCGGCCTGGGTCGGGAGGAGTCATCCTTCTTCGGCGGTGGCGTCATGGACGCAGTCGACGCCGACAGCTTCTGCTGTAGGTGCTCTAGCAGAGCATTTTTATAGCTCGAACACGCCTCTAGGTGCGCGTTTTTGCTTTGGTCCCTTGCGAAACAAGGTTTTCCACGTCCTCAGGGCTCAGCAGAGGCAAATTGGAGTGTTGCTCCATCCTCACAGAGGATCAGTCTTAATGACTCAGGCGTAGATTGACAACGAGTGCTTCCAAGTGCTGCGGGGCTGCCGTAGCTCTTTGCTTAGAGGAAGCTTACTAAGGTCACCAACCTTACGTTCTATACCAGAACCAGTACGAGTGTGGAGGATCGCAATCCGCTACCTCCAAGAGTACCAAAAACCTTAACCAAGGCAAATGAACTATTCCGTTCAGAATTGAACCCGTATTTATCTGTTTATATGCGGCAGAGCCGCCTATTTTATGACCTTAGGTTTTCCTCATTAGATAGTAAAACCGAATTAATATGCCCACTACTGGCAGTCCCACCACGTAGAGGCTTCTTGTTACGGTGTAATTACATTTCTGTGTGATTACACCGACTTGTGTAATCCACACCTCTGTACGGTCACACTCATCTTATGTAACCCACCCTTTCATACTAGGGTACGTGTAATCCCGCTCAAATAAAAGTGTTTCTGCCCTGCCAACCCGCACAAAAATGGGTACGCTGGAGGCTCCACGCACCAAAAAAGCCCAAAGTGTAAAGAGGGAGTACAGACTTGGTCCCGAAAAATGTAGGATAGCTACCAGCTTCGCTTTATCGTAGCGTGTGGATTTTGGTAGCTTATGTTCCCAAGTACTTAACCGAGATTACAAAACAGCAAAGCAGATAAATCTGTCAGTAAGAATCATGAAATAGACCGACAGATACAAGTCAAACTGCCTGTGATATTAGAGTTACTGGGTGAAGGTTTGGTCTACCTAAAATATTATGGCGAGCCTTCTAGTATTCAATGACCTATACCAATATTGTGTTTGTCTGCTAGAGAACCGCTGTCTGACATGGTTGACACATAAACGATACCTTGCAAATAGTCTTCTTCTGTTTGGGAGCGGGGCCAAATTTACTTATGTTACTTGAGAAACGTAATTGCAAACAGTGGTGTGTTCGCGCGCGTGAAACCACCCAGCGAGCAATCGCGCGAAAGCTGGTCTGGCCCAAACTTGATCGATAATTGGTCTTATTCAGATTGGGTCCGCCGAATGGTAAGCTGGAGGTTGTGTTGACCACCCGTAGCTCCAGCAATAGCGGAAGCAGTGCGCACTGCCGGAACAAAGGGTCGTTGCGATCAGTCGATACAGTGACGAAGGATTGCAAGCGTGATGTGCTAAAGTGCTTCCAGCATGCGTGTACTGTCCAAGCATGATGTCGATCCACGTCGGGAATTAGGTTAAAAAACACAATACACCACTCACCATATCTTGAATGCGCATTAAGTAAGCGATGTTGTTCTATCCTCACCGCAGAACAGGCTTCGCAGATGCGGTTGATGGTCTGTAGGTGAGGCTTTCGTAGGAAGGAGATGCGGAAGCGCCCTGGAAATGTAACGGAATTGGCCGTCCGTATACACGCAAGTACATAGGAATAGTTAAAACAGTAAGCACACTTCACCCCATCTTGCTCGCGTCCAGCGAGTCGTCGATTTACGCGAACGAGGAGGAAAAGATAAAGTGACATTTTTATGGCCAATATGCCTTAATCCCCCCTTAACATTAAGTGCTTCTTATTCTGATAAACAGATCTAAGGGATATTAAGACAGCTATGCAAGATATGTAGTTAATGTTAACCACAGAAAAAGTATGTGGTTCAAAATGAGACTGACCCCACTCCACCAACCCCTACTAGCGCAGAGCAAAACCGCAACTCAGTCCAAGGCTCCTTTGCCATCATTGAGCTTTGATGATGCTTTAATTCCACGTCGAACGCTCTTATGCACATTGAGCTGAAACCTGGCATCGAAAGACCAGCTTGAAGTGATGACGATTGCTATGAAATGACCATCGACGAGTTTAGTCGTCCAGCATATTTGCACTATCGTGAAATTGATTGTCGTCACTAATTTAACGACCGACATGGTGGTGGCATCCTAAAATTTCACGAACTCTTCAGTCAAATGGAAGCACGAATGATGACTAGAACCGCGGATTTTCGCGCCATCAGACCGGTTACACGTGCTGGAGGTGACCCACAAAGTCTGTTCGATCCGTGCATCCAGCTATTTTATCTGGATTCCTTCCAGATATTCGGCACTCGATTCTGGTCATGGGTTCGTGCGACCAAATCCGTGAGTGTTACCGTTTGTAAAACGCGAATACCGCTGCAGACTTGCTGAATATACATAATTTGTGCTTCCGGCTTGCCTATTTAATAGTGAAGATTGGGCTCTCTCAGATATCAAAGATGCTCGTGAAATACGTGCGATGATTAGCTGAATCCACGACAAGAAGAAGGGAGAGAGGATATAGAGGATAGGTGGGGACGGAGTCTGAAGCGGGGTCCGTCGTTGGACCCGCGACGAACGCGAGAACAATATCACCATAGTCGCAAAGAATACGACTACGAACCTGCCTCGTTTTCTCGTTCGCCGGAGAGCCCAGCCATTTCACCAAAAGCTGCGTCCGACTGCGGACGTTCCTCACTGCCACCCCGTTCTCAACATAGTAGCATCGATTTCCGTGTCGATCAAGAGGAGAAAGAAGTGCCCGAAGAGGGCGTCTCTTTGCTTCTTCGTCTGATCTGGAATTGCAACTGACGCAAGTAAAAAAAATCCATGATGAACCGGCGGATGGTCATGGTGTTTGATCGCGTGTCATGGACGCGACACGCGTGAAGGATACTCGACAAGTCGTCTGCGACTTATGCGATCTCGCATGGAGTCATGAAAACTCGCCTGAGGATGCAGTTGAAAGTCTGATTCGGATTCGGCAACTAGAGCAGGCTCCACAAGTTCTTTCTCCTGCTGCGGCTGCTAACGCTGATGTGTGGAGCCTCCTACCAAGCGACTTCGCTCTGCTTCGGGTAAATAAACTTCTCCAAAAAAACAACGCAATCAGCAGCCATATGTTTCCTGTCGACGTTCCGACTCGTACGTTCGTTCGTTTGGTCCCGACGCTCAAGACAATCCTCTTGCATCTGAGAATGATGCTGTGGCGACGACGCCAAAGAGGTCCTTATTTTGCCCCTCGTGGGTCAGGAGTCATATTCGAATAAGACTGCGTTACATTCCGGTTGAAAGTCGCGTCATCGTAATGACAGGGATTGAGCTGCCTACGTAGAACGTTGGATGTGTCCTGAGCCAGTTGGCAATTCGATGATGTAAGCATTTCCATGGCATGACACTACACGGAATGGACTGATGAAGCGAGGTAATAGCACTGAGCTTGTCAAGTTTGAAAGAGCATCGTCTGATAGGTTTTAGGTACTAAGTAGTACATATTCCCAACAATAAAATATATTTTGCCTCGACAGATTTGTCTATCTGCGTATTCCTTTTTAGATCTTGCACATTCGCCATTGCATCTCACACTCGTGACATCACACTCGCACGACCCATGATGAATTAGTCTACGGCATTCTTGTACTTGCGCTTCACATTCCGCATCATTGATTGTAGTAATTTGAGAGGTAATGATTTGCCGAGCTCCTTCCCACTAACGCCAGAGACACCACACATCGCACATAGTGGTACTTGCGGGTGTCGCAAGTCATTTATAAAAATGGCTTATTTCCAGCGGATGATTTATAGCAAGCTCTATCAGTGGTAGCAACGAATTCCGTTCTGCAGGATTATCCGCGTAGAAGCTTCGCAACACATCACCGACCACTCGGTTGGCACGTTCTGTTTACCAATCGGTCTCCGGGTGTACCGCTGTGACATATCCTAGCGTATGCCAAGCGTTCGAGACAATTCTGTCCAAGGCAACTCGTGAATAGTGTACACAAACAGATGCGATGGCGTATGGCAACAAAGAATAATTTAGCCGAAGCAACGGAATAGTTACACGAAGCCATGCGAACCATCTTACTGAGACTATCAACGAAGACGAGCACTTCGTTGTGACCCTCATCATTTTCGGGAAAGCCAACGATACAGTCGAGACCGCCTGACTTCCAACAATCAGTAGGAACTGGGAGACTCTGCATTGGCACTTGCGTGTGCCGTGTGCCTTTCTCTTGCTGACAGACATCGCAATCGTGCAACCCACTTGAACATGCAGCGTCACACATTGGGGGGGATTGGTAGGTCTTATCACGGCCAAAGTGACCGGTAATCGTCGTATCATGCGCCTCGTACAAACCTTGTGCTTCAACGCATCGTTCCGTGGAGCCACAATCCGTACGACACCAGCTTCTTTAAGACCACATCCCTTTAGTCTGGCTTGATACCATTTGTGCAACTTCATAGTGAAATAGACCTTCCTTTCATGCATAACAATGTATCCTTGATTTCAAGCGATCAGGAAGCTTGTCATGGAGCTCCATGTCACTTAGTGAGAGTGCCTCGATGTTCGGTTCGCACTGTCTATCTAACAGACGCTCGTAGTATCATATCGAATACATCGTTTTCAATATAGCTAATATCCGCTAGCTTATAATTTGGTTGACTTTTCGACGCGTCAGCCGGCACGTTCAAATTTCCCGGTTTATACACAACCGTGAAGTTGTAGTCTGCAAAGAATGACAACTAGCGAGCAACCCGCTGTGATAAGTGAGGGGGATGAACTGCATAACGTAAGTTTGTGTGATCCAGGGAGACGGCAAGCAGACTTAAACCCATGAGGTGGACGTGGGTCTTCACCACAGTATAATTTATTGCAAAAAGCTTCCAGCCACGGACAAGGTAGTTGTTTTCTGCTTGCTTCAGCTGTCGCGATTGTAATGACACGACATGATCGTGTATATCTTAGTTCTTTTGCAAGAGTGCACAACCGATTGCAAACTCAGAAGCATCACACACCACGCTATACGACATCGTTTCATCTGGTATAGCAAGTAAGCTGTCCGTGATCTGAGTGAATACTTCTTCGCAGTGGATGACCACTCGAATGGTACGTCCTTCCTCACCAAGTTTGATAGCGGGTGAACCATGTCCGCGTAGTTACGCGAGAAACGATGCAGGTAGCTGAAAAAAACGCTTCAACTTCATCAATTCTTTTTGATTCCGAGGCGTCGGCTACTGCACAGTTGCTTTGACCTTCTCTGGGTCTGCACGATCGCTGCGTTCACCGACAAAACAACCAAGTTCCGGTACTTCATTCACCAAAAGCAAGATTCGCTGGCTATGAATTTTCACACATACATTTCAACTCCATACGGAGGTGCTCCAAGTGCACTTTATGGCAGATCGACCATCTTCGTTTTTCGAAAAAGCAAAAATGTGGGTAAAATAAGTTTGTGCAAAGCGTCGCAGTAACCGAAACAGATGGGAAACCAATCGATCGAACGTTGCTAGGACATTGAATAGTCCTTGTGGTATCACAAGCCACTCTCATAACATATTGGATGGTGTATTAACAGCAGTCAACGAGACATCATCCTCATTAGTGAACCAAATCCAATTTTTGTGTACAGCCGGACATACGGTGGTTGATCACATTCTTTAGTGAAACCGGCGTTTGAGCGGAAATTGTCGCGCATTTAACTTGTTGTAGGCGTGATCAATGCAGCTTCTCCCATTTGGTTTGCGCACACTAAAAGTCGGCGCGTTGTGAGGGGACTGGCTTTCCTCACCAAACCAGCAGATGGCTGTTGAGCAAAGAACCCATCAATATACTAACGAACTTCACGCGACAGTGGCCACTGTAGAAGCACTGTATGCTTTGAACCAGGTTCACGATCGATTTCATGTCGAACTTCACGTTCGGGTGGGAAACAAAAGGGTGGCTCCGCTTTAAGGACGTCATCTTTGTATTCCATGACAAGTGTAAATTATGGATCACCTGGATCCCTCAGAGTAGCAGATCCTCAGCGTATTTCCAAACGCTGTCAAAATTCTTCAAGATCCGAATCATCCATAACTGATAATAAGGGGGAGTTCCGCTGAATCGACCTTCGACAGTAGCAACACGACCTCCGAAATACCATCACACTTGAGGCCGTTTAGGAAGCTATCATTAGTGACTTCCTAAAGCTGCACCACCTCTTTCGTCGTCAGAAATATTTCTAAAAGAATATCTGATCTGGTAACTTTACAATCCGTTTCATCCACAATACCTGGACCAGCATCTTCTCATGCTACAGTTCCATCGTGGGAATAGTATGCTGGACTAACTCATAGGCGGACTCAACCGCATCCAGAGCGGGAGTATCAGTACCGCTATCAACAAATCCGGTGATTCCTTCACATATGTGTGCTCAACCACACAACCGATGGGAACTGCACCTTTGTGTGTTGTCAATCATACCCATTGATCCGCAATCCGGCCTGGCCACTGTGTTAGTGGAAAGAGTGGCATATACAGCCGCAGTCGACCCCTTCGACTTTCCAGTACAGACATGTTGAAAACATCCCTCTGTCTTGAGAGGGGGGGCAACAACCGCAATCTTTCCCTCATAATTTCTTTCCGTTAGGCAAATCGTCATACCACCGACGGTCATTCGTTTTAAGTGGTCAGTTCCGAGCAGTTGACACACTCCATGAGTGATAATAGTAGTTACTCCATACGCAACATACGACTGTCAAGCGCTTGAACGATTCTTCCAGTATCTGGGGAATGTGGGCTCATTACGCCCAGGGGTTTTACCTACGCTAGGAGGGCTACTCTCAATCGTTTTTGATCGCAATTAAACCATGGCACTTGCTTCTCAAGCCACGGTATACCTAAAATCAGATCATACTTTTTGTCCATCTCGAGGATATGAATACATTCTTCGAGTTGAAGTCTTCGAGCTTCAGTTGAAGATTAACTATAATTTTATTTGCGTTGACCACCGCGCCAGTGGCCAACTTCACTCAAATAGAGTCGTTGCTTTTATCTAGTGCATCTAAAAGCACTGTGCCATTTACAGCAACACTTTGCTTCCGCACGTTGTTACGCGACGCACCAGAGTCAATCAAACTCTAAATGGACGACCATAGCTCTTACACTCGCTGTGACCACGAGGAGACCTCTCCGACATGTGATGTTAACGACGGACGGCGATTCTTCAAGGTCTAAACTCTCGTGTGTGATTCTACCACGAAACCCACAAGAGTTTATAATGGCCCGGAAGACCTTCCTGCGTCTACTGGATTCAGGCGTTTCCCAAACGCCTCGTTGTATTGGTACCACGCGACTCGGGACCATTACGATGAGAACGTGAACAATCACGGCGGATATGACCGAATCGTGAAAATTCGTAATAGCGATTTTGCTGACCATGGAAAGTCACCGTGCTAAGATCCATGAATTTCCGGAATTCCGGTACAGTAGTCACTGCTTCCAAGGTGTTTACCGGTTGACCAAATGCTTGACGATGACAGTAGTCCCCTCGCAATGCAGTCATTATTGCATCTTTTAGAGTCGTCGATCCTGGCCGAAGCTTTCAGTCTTAGGAGGACTATAAGCAATTTTCTCCATAAAAACAGTGGCCATCACTGCCGCTAGTATTGGTTCGCTTGCCATGCTGGCACGAAGCACACGGAGCTTCTGTACATAGTCGTGCAGTGTGCTGCTGTCTTGACGGCACGAAGATAAAATCGACCGTTGTCGAAATGCCACGTTCGACAGAAGGAACATCGATTCCATGGCCATTTTCAAGTCTTGTCGTTTGGCAAAGTAGCTAGGGCGCTTAACTTCCCATGTCATCGCCCAACTTTTGCGCGGCTATCCAAGGCCACTTGACTGCGGCATTCACAATCTTAAGCCATCGAAATAGCGATGCTCATTGCTGCCGGAACGGAAGACTGTCATCTTTGTCCCCGTTGAAACTTTTCATCTAGATTTTCACGGGACGTTTCGTGTGTACCGACGGTGTAACCACCACTTGTGGTGGAGGTGACGGAGCTGGCGTCGGTATGTTCTGGGATAGAAAGCCCAATAACCCTTGCTTATACGCAACAAATTTTTTGAAGCGTTTAGTTGTCGCTTCTCGATCCAATTGGAGAATATTGAGGACCGCGTGACTTCAGCTTAAATCTCGCAGCTCCACCGAGCACTTTCATTGCGAGTGTACTAGAAACGAATATTCCTCACTGTTGATGCGAGGGCAACCATCGCCTGTGGTATCCAAATTATCCATAGATGAATCCATCAGAGAAGTCGGCGTTGGAATGATCAACAAAAGCTACCAAGTGTAACGGAAAATGCCCGTCCGTATCAAGGCCATTCTGAGGGGGACTTAAACCAGTTGACACGCTTCACCTCATGTTGCTCGCTTTTAGCGAGCTGTTGATTTACATGAACGAGGAGACAGTTACTCAATCCATGGATCATGGCATTTCAGCCACGCCGTTCCTAGGACAAGACTATTTCAAAAACGTGACAGGGTTTGTGCTATATTATGTATTCAAGTTTCACAGAAAGGTCAACGAGCTTTTGACACGTTAGCAAGAAGTCCAGCTGCGTATCACACAAATAACGTATATCTCAAATGCATTCGCGTACGATGAGCTTTTTCGACAGTCGTACATGTTTGCTCGCCGCTTGTAAACAATCAATCAGCTTCTCACGGCTTCACAAAAATTGGAGCGTTGAACAAACCTGGGGTGTAAGTTTTTTTCTCTTAATGAGATGCTCTTCTCTTAGAGCTAGGAATCATTGATGTTAATTGTTTCTATGTTAGATCACAGTTGATTGACAGTAAGCTATTCTGCAGTTCTGGTATTTTATTTTGTTAGCACAGAGCTTGTCGGACGCCCCCGCAAAAATTCCTCTTCATAATCTCAGCCAAGATAAGATTGATTGTGTCGCAGATACAATGTTTCTGAGTACTGCCTTACGGCTCGGCATCTGGTAAGTCTTTCACCGCATGGCTAGTATCTATCGCCTTTGGTAGCTCAGAGAGTTTCTATCTCCCATACCCAACCGGCCCACGCAACACGAAACATTTATTGCACATTTCATACAAAATTCACTGCGCTCTTGGAAGAGGTCAGGAGGGTGGAAGCTGTCGATGATAGCTGCAACTGCTCGAAACTCTTCATATAAACTGTGATTGTTATCACCGAATGAACAAAACTCTGTTGCTATCGTAGCGATGAGAGCACGCGCCTCTCGGTGCCAGTTCTGCTTTATTTCGCTGCCCGTGACTTTTTAACAGTAGGCCTTTTAAGGCGATGTGAGTATCAGCGATATTCGCCACTTTGACACTTTCCATGTCGGTTATATCTTTTCTATATAGTAAGAGCATATTATCCCGTGCAACTTC
>NW_020187532.1:897773-898029 GCF_900000015.1 Plasmopara halstedii | reverse complement strand
TTGGTGGACTTTGTCCAAGAGATGCGCACTCTTATTGCCGGGATGGCAGCAGATCCCCTCCCAGAGGCGGTCACACTGACCGTCTTTATGGAAGGCCTCCGCGCTGGCGTGGCCAAAATAGTCTTTCGTGTGCATCCGTCTTCGTTTGAAGAGGCGGTGAATGTGGCATTGAATGCCGAATTCAAAGACAACTCGGCACGACTTGGTTGGATTGCATACTCCAACAGCTTGTCTAGCGGGCCTATGCCCATAGATT
>NW_020187532.1:894052-894178 GCF_900000015.1 Plasmopara halstedii | reverse complement strand
AGAGATTTCAAGGAAATGTGCGCATAAGTATTGGATTCTGCAGCTTCAATTTAGACACGTATTTTGGCTCAGTGGTTTAGAGTGGTTGCTCCATTTTTGCTGAGTGAGGATTCGAGTCCCACTATT
>NW_020187532.1:893889-894042 GCF_900000015.1 Plasmopara halstedii | reverse complement strand
CCTGTTTTCGGCATATCCATCCGACGTTACATCCTGCTACAAATATCACTCCTCCAATGATTTGCGGTCTTTAGTGTCTGTAGCGAAGTCTGCATCGCTGTAGCCGGTGATAAAACCATCAGGTAAGTCTTCAATTCGCTCTTGATCTCTCAC
>NW_020187532.1:893723-893810 GCF_900000015.1 Plasmopara halstedii | reverse complement strand
GTTGTTGCCGGAGGAGGATGCAGAGTACTTGTCTCTGTTCCTCTGCCGAAGGCTCTTCTCTGCTGCCGAAGAATCAGATGATGTGAG
>NW_020187532.1:892879-893158 GCF_900000015.1 Plasmopara halstedii | reverse complement strand
TTTTGCGTACAATGTCGAGTTCAATATTTGACTGTTTTTTCACAATTGTTATACTAACTAACACTAAGTGACCTGCAGATACATACAGAACGAATGTTGTAAGAAATTCAAACATAGAACATGGGACATAGAACACAGGACATGGGTATGAGGACATAGGGACAAGGGACAAGGGACACAGGGACATGGGACATGAGACACCAACAAACTACCTACCCATTAGGCTCGATCCAAGGACCTTTGCTTGTATTTTGCAAGCGCATCTGAGCTAATGTAGAT
>NW_020187532.1:891276-891527 GCF_900000015.1 Plasmopara halstedii | reverse complement strand
ATACGGTATGTGGCTAGGTAGCCAGTAGTTATGCATGTATTTAGATTTTACTATACATCTAGTAAAAATCTATACATTTAAAATTAGGCGGTTTAGCCGCAGATAAAAATAAAAAAAAAACACTTATGAATCTAAACCGAAGAGTTTATTAGCCTTGGTTAAGGTATTAACTACTCTGGGAGTTAGCGGATTGCGATCCGCTACACTCGTATTGGTTACTGTAAAGAACGAAAGGTCGGTGACATAAATTA
>NW_020187532.1:890609-891028 GCF_900000015.1 Plasmopara halstedii | reverse complement strand
GGCAGCCCCGCTGCACTTGGTAGCACTTGTAGTCAATCTACACCTGAGTCGTTTAGACCAATCCTCTGTGAGGTTGGAGGAATTCTCCTTTTTGCCCCAGGACATGCAAGACGGGCTTAACAAGCTAATGTCCTTGCTTGGCCCTGGGGGCGTGCAACACCTTGTGGCGCAAGGCTCCGAGGCAATCAATGCGCGTCTAGAGGCGTTTTCAAATTACGAGGACGCGCTGCTAGAGCACCTGCAGCAGAAGGTGTCTGCATCATTGCGTCTATGACGCCACCGTCGGTGACGAATGATTTTTTCCGCCCTAAGCCGCTCATGGTGAGCGTAAACGACTTTGAGGGGATGGATGGAGAGAATCTCCTGCTCTGGGTGAGAGAGGTCGAGATGGCCATCGCATCCGCTATGCAAGCAACAGC
>NW_020187532.1:889570-890599 GCF_900000015.1 Plasmopara halstedii | reverse complement strand
GGTGGTCGAGCGCGAGAATGGGCACTGACGTGCGGCACTTCGGTCGAAGCTGCGTTTTTCTCCTGGGCGGAGCTGAAATTGCAGCTCTCACGAGTGTTCTCGTCGCCTAATCAGGCATATCGCGTACGATCCGTCTTAGTTTGAAGAGGCGGTGAATGTGGCATCGAATGCCGAATTTAATTTTGAGTCGGCACGACTTGGTTGGAATGCACACTCCAACAGCTCGTCGAGCGAGCCTATGCCCATGAATCTCAGCTATGCTGAGAACGAGGGAGCAGAGCTCCGAGCTGCCGGACGGCACGCAAACACACGACGGTGTTTTCTCTGTGGAGAAACCCGTCACCTGCGTGAACGATTGCCCCCTGCGCAAGGCGCGTCAAGGTTCTTCGAACCATCGCTCCAACGCGTACAAGTCGGGTTCGTCGCGGGGAAACGACACCACTCAGTAGGCGCGGGGAGACCTACTTGGGAAGAAATGAGTTTTGTTGAGCCTCAGGGGGGCATTGGTCAACAGGACCTAGCCCCGAAGAGCTTCGTGCTCTTGAACACGGAACGTGTATGCAAGCCGGGCTTGCTGGTCGTGGAGGCGCACGTAAATGGCTTCGAGAAGCCATGGAAGATCCGGGGTATCAGGCAATTATGCTCGACGCTCCACGATGGAAGGAAGTTAGCTGTATGCTGAGGCGCTGAAAGCGCGGTTGGGTGACAGCGTCACTGTTCGCCTAGCGACGGGCTCACGTGTCACGGTCCCGAAGGTCCCAGTGAACATCGGAGTCAAGTTTCTTGACTTTGATAGCGTGGAACACTGTCGAGATTTGGATGCAAGGTATGAGCTCATCCTAGGAAATACATGGTTGGAACACCATGAACCATGGATTGATTGGAGTTCAAAGCCCTTGGGCGCTACGCGCACGTCTCCTGGTGGAGCTTTGGCGAGTCATAAACCCATATTTCCCCGGAGTGAAAAGCGCTATTGGCGAGAGCACTAAACTGAGACGGTCAACGTGCTAGACATTGGAATGTACGAGT
>NW_020187532.1:887960-889560 GCF_900000015.1 Plasmopara halstedii | reverse complement strand
GGCCGATCACCCCATCGTCTGTGTCAGGCTCTCGCTACTTCGTCACGTTCACTGTGATGTCGGCGCGTTTCTCGATGGTTTATCCAATGCGTGCCAAGCCCGAAGTCTTACAGCACTTCATCAGCTTTCGGACCTACATCGAGGCATCGTCAGGCACATGTGTTAATATTTTACGAAGTGACAACGGCGGCGAGTATACCAGCAATGATTTGCAAATGTACTGTGAGAAAACTGGAGTAGCACAGCAGCTCACGGTTCCGTACAACCCGAAGCAAAATGGAATGAGTGAGCGCCTCAACCGCACTTTGGTCGAGATGGCGCGCTGCATGCTAAAAGAAAGTGGACTTGGAAAACAATACTGGGTTGAAGAGGTGGTGACTGCTGCAGATGTTCGCAATACTATCCTATCAGCTGGTCAGATCAAATCCCCCTATGAACAGCTGTACAAGCGACGGCCTCAGTACGAGCGGATGCGAATTTTTGGATGCGTAGCGTATGCGCTCGTGCACAAGTCGAAGCGCAGCAAGCTTGAAGACACAGCTGTGAAATGTTTCTCTCTGGGAATATCTCAAAACAGAAGGGATACCGACTGCTAAATCCGGCAACAGGAAAGATTATGATTTCTTGGTCGGTTACATTTGAGAAGACAGCCGGGATTACCAGTTGCAAAAATATTGAAGACACGCAATCGTGTCTAACAACAGCTATGCCGCATGCTATCGATGTGGCCCCACATACTAAATTATCATCGTGCAAGGCTCGAACCAACAATGATGATGACCATGGTCAGCTGGTTCGCTTCTGGCAGAGCCACATAGCAATCCGGATGCTTTGATGGGGCTATCATAAAACAGTACGATTGTGCAATGAACGCCACATTGTCAGTCATACCGGTCTTAACGTAGCTGTCATCAACACCTGGTCATGATGGAGAAGATGAATCCAACATCCGGCCTGTCTGTGAGCGTCGTGAGGTGGTGTGCTACCAGGATGAATTCCAGCGACCATTTCAACTGGACGACTACGAAGCTACACACGCTGCGCTATTTTGTCTGGTCGCTGAAACAGCTGACGAGAGCGGCACATTTTACAAAGAGATTCTACCCTCACCAAATTGCAGTCAGTGGCAGCAAGCGATGGAAGCAGAGATCTCTGCGAAGCCACGGGACGTGGCGGCTAGTGCAGCTACCGACTAAAAAGAAACCTATTGGATGCCGCTGGTTGTTCAAGCTAAAACGTAACGCGGACGGGACTGTTAATCGCTACAAGGCCTGGTTGGTTGCACAAGGTTTCACGCAATGACCAGGTGGGACTATCACGAGACCTTTACACCTGTCGCACGCATAGACACGATCCGATGCATGCTTGTAATGGTGGCGCAGCTAGATTACAAAATGCAGTAGTTTGATGACGACACCGCGTTCTTTACGGCCGCATGGATGAAGAAGAATTCATGCGTCAGCCAGATGGCTATGAAGACGTATCTGAGTCAAATTTGGAATGTTTACTGCAACGCGCTAAATATGGTACCAAACAGGCCGCGCGGGCATAGTACGACACGTTACGCGACCTCTTTAACAAGCGAGGGTTTGAGTCCTTT
>NW_020187532.1:887778-887950 GCF_900000015.1 Plasmopara halstedii | reverse complement strand
TCCGGTCGTATAGCTCAGTCGGTAGAGCACAGTGCTAATAACGCTGCGGTCCAGGGTTTGTGCCCCTGTATGACCTTGCTGGAAAAAATTGATTGAGCCGTAAATTTTCTGCCAACAAATTTCTTCTCCGTTATAATTGACTTGTTGTCCGACAATTTTTTATCACTTCTTC
>NW_020187532.1:882298-887768 GCF_900000015.1 Plasmopara halstedii | reverse complement strand
CTTTCGCCCAGTCCAGCGGCTGTGTCGCGTGGTGTGGAAATTTTGCTCTCGATCTTTCCTAAATGGGAGAGGGAGACACTGCAAGTCATGCTGGAGGTCAATCAATTTATCATGGAAGACACAATAGCGGCAGTACTCAACATGGAGCAAACCGAGGGAGGCGAAGAGGTACAACAAGATGCTGTCAAACCGATAAAGAACCCACTGCCCAAAGACTTTTTGAGGGTAAGGATAACTGTCACGTAGGTGATGCCATAGGAGGTCGTTATTAATCTTATAAAATGTAATCGACGCAGCTGCCAGATGATATTGGAAATGGTGATGTAGTTCAAGCTGCATCGTCAGCCCAAGGCCTTGCCGGAGACGATGAGGAAGAGTGTGAAGACAGTGAAAAGGAAGATGAAAGCGAAGCAGAAGAAAAATGCGACGGATTATTAAGCGATGTTGAACACAATTTATCGAGCAGGTCGGAAAACACGTTAGCGGAGGATGACGGCACACTCTACGGGAAGGAGTTTGACGACGCGGCTTCTACCGATGAGGTGATTGCTCCCATGCTTGATCATGCTGCAATCTTGGCTAAACAGAAGATTGTAGCCGATTCAATGAACCAAAAGTTTCTTCCAGTGGAGCTTCGTAATGAGCGCTTAAGTATTTTTGATGTTGCTCACATTGATGTTATTAAGAAGAGCAAGTTAAATCTATCGGAAGCAGAAAAGCGCATTCGCCATCGGGAGCCGCATCTGATGTTTGAGTTGCTAACGAAAGCCAGTGAAATTTATCGCAGCGGTGTAATTTCGAGCCACGAGCTTGACTACCTGCGCTCGATGATCTTGTGCAGGATCCAACCGACCAAAATGGTACGTTTGGAAAATTATACGATTGGGGTCTTGCTGAATTTTGCGTGATTGGTGTACCTTGTATAGCTTATGGACACGACAATAAACATGAATAGCATGATGTCAGATCACGAATGGCATTTGCTTATCTTAAAGGCAAAAGGTAGGCTGACAGGCATGACAGGATACACTGTTGATTAAGATGTTTTATTTTAGGAATTCGTCATGCGTTGTCCATCCGAATTTTTCGCGAAGAAAGTAAACCGGCCCGTAACAGTGGCCATATGGTACGTATCCTTTCTTCAGGTCGCCATGACTGACACTTTGCTTGTATTTCAAACGCCGCATGATTATCTTGATTTGACTTTGATAGGAATACATTGTCCGTGTAGTTGATGTGGAGAGCGGTGTCGTATGGTTTACTCGAAAACGCTTTCGCGAATTTTATAAACTCTACCGCAAAGTGAGTAGTATTTGTAAGCTGATGGTGTGTAGTATCATGTATAATATTGTGCTTGCGTTTCTATTTAACTTTACAGCTAAGCCGTCTATCTACCAAGCTAAATGATTGTGTTTTCCCGACTCGCCGTGGACACGGCAGAAACTCCCCTAATCAGCTTGCGTACGATCGCGCCCCTGTGCTAGAAAATTTTTTGCGCACCACTGCAGCACTTGTGGCTCCATCGCCGCTTACTTTTTTGCATGGGGTCGCGCTTAAACAACTTCAACAGTTTCTAGATGTACCTCACGTTGGCATTCTCGAGCGAAATCGCACGCAGCCTATCTTGCGTGAACTTCGCGTATTTGTGTACCACACTGTGAATGACTTCGCGTCTCCTGAGGGTAAAGCTTGTGAAAAGTTTCTTGCTAAAGTGAAGCGGAATGGTTTTAAAACCGAAAAAAAAGTATTGGATGGAATTGGCGAGATCTTGGACGGTGTTCAGGAGTATATGCTAGATCACCGATTCGCGGAAATGGAGCTAATGGTTCAACGGTTGATGAAGCAATTACTAACTGATCATAGCGGCAGCCCAGAGATAGGCCGACACAGCTCGTTTGTGAGTCTAATGACAAATGATGCTGTCAGCAAGCAGGACAGGTTGCACCAATTATTGTCGGATGCGATTCGGCATGAGCTGGAAGACCGTATATGCGTGCCTTTGATGTGGGATTTAACGCAGTATCTTCGTCAGCATGTGCGTCATGAAGAGCGTCAACTTCGTACGCGCGTATTTCAGCTCAAAGGAAAACCTCAAAGCTACTTTGGTGTTCCAATGGATAAAATCTCGTTGAGTAGTTGGCGATCCGTCGTGAATGTCATCAAGGAGATAGACGAAGCGTTTTTACCATCTGACAAGATGCGAAAGCTAGTGGCTACTGCTCATCAGATTCACGCGCTGTACAAAAGTGAACGTGCAACATACTCGAAAACGCCGCCACATCACCGCCGACGGAACTCAACGCCGATGGCCGGCTCGTTGTTGCAGCCTCAAACTTCCCCGATATCAACGAATCGGATGGTATCGCCCTCGAGTAGCGGCTCCCACAGATCGTCACGGGGCCTGACTGTTGGAGATGAATCCGAGGCTTCCTCTGAAAGCAATACAGGCGTCCAAGATAAAATCTACGATCAGGAGGGGGCAAAGCGTGAAGTATTTACGAAGATACAGGAAGAGGTAGTGCTGAGTGGTGACGACTTCCTGCCCATATTTATTTACGTCATCGTCCACAGTGACCTTGAGGCCCCGATTCTCACACAAGTACTGCTCAATCGTTTATGCGATCCTGAAAAGCGACAGAGTGAGTCCGGTTATTACCTTGCGACATTTGAGGCCGCGCTGCACCACATCTTGTCATTGGAGCTACCTGGCGTTAAGGGTGACGATGGCTTGTAGAAGGTGTATGTTTCGTTTTTAAGCAGACCAACATGTCTTTAGTTTACCACACTACATTTTATCGGGGTTGATTATAACCCAAATTTTGCATCAACTCCCGCCCTAGTGGCGAGACCAGACTCGGGGGCCATTTATTCGGTGTTCACTTCTACTTACTTCGTGGTGAAGTGGCTGTACTGCGTAACATCACATTCTAAAAGCCGCTCGTCCCTCACTTCACCTAACTTTTGGAATGGACCCTGTACTGTCCGGATCGCTGTGTTTTTTAGTGTTGGCCATTGCTATGTACCTCAAATTCATTCGAGAGCAGCCTTGGAGCGACGAAGAAATCGTAGATCACAAAAGTAGCCCAGTTGGTAGTGATGATACGATGCCATTTCTGCATTCATCGTCAACTGCTAATAGACTACAGACTCAGCAGCAGAAGAGAGGACCGGGACAGATGCGACAACAGCTTAACCAGAAGCAGCAGATAACTCAACAGACACAGCAGGAGTTTCCGCCTCATCATGGATATGCAGATTTTCAGGCAGCGTCCCCAGCTGTAGTGGCGGCAGCTTTAGATGCCACTGCTCTGTCGGGAGCAACCTACATACCGGCTAAAAAGCAGCCAATGAGGAGAAGAACTCACAGTGCCACTGCAACGTCATCCATACCAGGCAATAAAGCTAAGAGCGGAGTAGTCGCTGCTGATGTTGCTGACCTCAATGTGGGGATGGATCAACTTCCCACTGTCATTTACGAAGGCGATATATACGACCAGTGTGGACAGCAGCGACAACCGCAAGACTCTGGACGAAATCAACACCGCATTACATTTAATGATTTCGACGAAGAAACGGAGTATTTGTCACCACCTCAAAACGCGGACACTCCAAATCAATTGCCCGAAAGCGTAACGTTTGATACCGAAAACGACGATTTTTATGACCTGGAGAATCGCCCCTCTGACGAGCATCTGCTCAGTATTGCTGACACCCCTGAACGTGGAAAGAAGCCACTATGCATTGGAGAACAGTACCGTGGTGGTGCTTTGTTGGAATCCGCAGGCTTGACAGATGCGCCAGTTGACGCAAAGACTCTAAAGGTAAATATTGAGCGCCAATTTGTGCGCGATGTAGCGCCTCCTGCCCAAATGCAACTTGAAGTTGCACGTAAGGCCCGCATCCCGCTGTTTCTTCACTCACCGATGTATGTAAGAACGTCAGCAGCTCCTTTGACTGACGAGATAGACGAATCTACAGCTGACTTTTTTGAAGAGGCTCAGGTAGTAGAGGCCGATGCGCTTGTAGATCGTGCTATCGGGGCTACAGAAGCAGCAGGACTAAATATAATTGCTGCAGTTGCTGCTAAAAATCATCCGCGGAGGAAGAGGCCTAAGTTGTCTAAGGCTAAAAATGACGATTTGCATGTGGACTTTAAGGAGCTCCAAATAAAAGAGATGATCGGTCAAGGTGCATTTGGAACGGTGCATCGCGCCAAATGGCGCGGCACTGCGGTGGCTGTGAAAATTTTAGTCTATCAGTATCTGACGATGGACATTTTGGAAGAGTTTGAGGCTGAAGTGCAGATTATGAGTATATTAAGGTATGACCGCATGCTGACCATATGTAAATGCGGTATGATTAATAGTCACACTGCGCTATTTTCCTTCTTAGACACCCAAATGTTTGCCTGCTAATGGGTGCTTGTTTAGAGCCACCGACGCGCTGTCTTGTGATTGAGTATTTACCTCGTGGCTCGCTTTGGAATGTGCTCCGCCAGGATGTTGTCATCGATATCATAAAGCAATACAGGTAAGTTTATAGCAGGAAACGCCATTTGATGTATTTTATAACTTATATGATTTTACCTAGGTTTGCTCGTGACACTGCGCTAGGCATGAATTATCTGCATTCTTTTCAGCCGCCAATTTTACATCGTGATTTAAAGAGCCCGAACCTGCTAATTGACTCAGCTTACGCGCTCAAGATTTCGGATTTCGGTTTGGCACGCGTTCGTGCGCATTTTCAGACAATGACGGGCAATTGTGGCACCACTCAGTGGATGGCGCCTGAGGTGCTCGCTGCCGAAAAGTACACAGAAAAGGCTGACGTCTTTTCATACGGCGTTGTCGTTTGGGAGACTATCACTCGACAGTGTCCATACGAGGGCCTCACGCAAATTCAAGCTGCTCTTGGCGTGCTCAACAATAATTTGCGACCGACTGTTCCGAAAGAGTGCCCGTCATTTTTCAAAAAGCTCATGACTTTGTGCTGGGGAAGTTCTCCCGAACAGCGACCAAGTTTTGAGTCTGTGTTGGAGATCCTGAACAGCTTTTTCGATGGCTCATTACCTTTGCCGCTCGAGCAAGGATCCACGATGCGATAGCTTTAAGCCGCTGAAGTTAGACAAATGTATGCCGAAGATGAGCGAAGCAGTAATCATACTTGTTTCTGACACATGTAGCGGTACGTAAAACAATTGTACCAAGCTATTTTATTGTGCACTTTGGCAGCAAAGTCAATCTAATAAAATAATTTGGGATGGAGAGTATAGTGAGTTACAGAAACTATTAACTGTTCAGATAACGCTATTTTGTATTTTAAAAGGGAGAATAAAAATAATGCCCAACTTTTGCCATATATATAAAAAATATCCCAACTTCTCAAAAAAAAAAATACCCCTGCACGTAAATTATCACATGTAAAAACGGCGACAAGCAGTTTTAGACCTGTCAGACCATAAAACCTTTAA
>NW_020187532.1:848809-875162 GCF_900000015.1 Plasmopara halstedii | reverse complement strand
TCACTCGTCATTGATAGCGTGCGCAAAGCGCGACGCTCGTGCTCATCGAGCCTAGGATATACATCTCCCGGTGACGCGGACGCATTGTCCGACATCGCACCGCGTGCGGGAGACGAAGTTGGGCTCTGCCCGTGCTCGCTGTCAGAATCAGCGAGACTTAGTGATTTTCGTGTCGTGGACACAGGGCTTATTGAGCACGGAAGTTGTTAAATTCCAACAAATTGAGTTGCAGTGTCTAACGGACACGCGAGCCTCGTTGAGGCAATAATCGATTAGAACTGTAAATGCTCTCAATCTTGATGGGGGAGAGTGTAACGGGATTACACGTACCCTGGTAACAGGAGTGTGTATCACACGAGATGTGCATGGTTGACCACACCCAAACAAGAATACGGTATGTGGCTAGGTAGCCAGTAGTTACGCATGTATTTTGATTTTACTATATACATCTAGTGTATTTTTGAAAATCGAAAGTTTTAAAATTAGGATAATAAAATAAATAAAAATCAGTTTTGGATTTTAAGCCGAAGAGCGAATTAGCCTTGTGAAGGCAATACTTACTCTTGGAGTGAGCGGATTGCGATCCACTGACTCATACTTGGTTTTTGTAAAGAACAAAAGGTCGGTGACCTAAAGTACACTTCCTCAAGTGCTAAGCTACGGCAGCCCCTCTGCACGGAGGCAATTCTTTCAAATTGCTTAACGGCTTTTGTGAATGTGATGGTGACCCATGTCTAGTAGCGCCCCAACCGGGTTCGGGTGAGATAATGAATAGATTCTACCGTAGGATCCATGGTATTGGGCGTCCGAGCTCTTGATCTACAAGGCCACGTACGCTTACGTGCAGCGCTGTAAGAGTGCGCTGCTCACAACAGCCCCTCAACGACAATACACACCTAACGGGGTGGGTGAAGAACATCTCAGAAAGAAAAACAACTTGAGGCTCATAGGCAAATCAAGAAGTGAAGTAAAATAAGCTAACGATTTCCAGAGCTACATGTCAGACACTCCAAGGACTCCTTCAAGTTTTACGGATAAGCCATTGGATTCCCGCCAGTCTGAATAGAGTGAACTTAGGTTAAACGTAAGCTTTAACTTATGCAGATCTTGAAAGCTCGGGTCTTGAAATTCTGGTCGCTTAAAGTTGAACTTATCTGTCAGAATCCGAGCAGAATTGACCTGCCCACTTTGAAAGTTAGAGACACTTCGGTCTCATCACCAATAAAACTTTCCATGTAGTAACACACTCTATTCAAGCA
This sequence comes from Plasmopara halstedii, assembly GCF_900000015.1. NCBI lineage: Eukaryota > Oomycota > Peronosporomycetes > Peronosporales > Peronosporaceae > Plasmopara > Plasmopara halstedii. The sequence goes on along the minus strand of NW_020187532.1, from coordinate 873,903 downwards.
GTAAGATTGTGACTTCATAAAATAGACCGCATATGCATGTGAACACGATACTACAATCCCTTCGCTATATATTTCCCATAACGCGCGTAGAGCGTACATAGATGTATTTTCATGTAGTTGCTTGATGTAGCCGATAACAAGTACCTCCCAAGACAAATCGTTCCCACCGTAGGAAGATTGAAGCAATATATGCCGCGAAATCGCACCGCGTAGTCAAGCAAGTATTGGAAATTTAACGTCATGTATTTCATCAAGAAAGGTGAGAGAAGGTGGTACATCCAGAAGATGCGAGTACTTTTTGCCGCTAAAGCGGTAGACCTTCTGTCGAAAGTGGTAACAATCACCATTCCTTTATTGCCACGAGCTGCGATAGTATACTGGTCAGAGACCGATTTGTCAGCAGAAGACAGGAAGTTAAATAAGAGCAGACGACGAATATTAAGTAAAAGTTGCCAAAAAAGTTTGCATCCTTACTGCGCAAGCGACCTATCAATCGGGTTATGAGTCTAGCCCCGCAATTTCTGCCTTCGATTACGACTCCGCCCTTTCGATGAATATATTTTGCCTCAGCCGCAGCAATTAGTTTGATCGGTACGAACCTGCACACACATGGTGCTCGAGGAACGTGGCCTGGTGGAAATATGGGCAAGTTAAGCTTAAGCACTGCCCCTCGAGCCAAGCTGATGGCGCACAATAGGAAAATATGTAGTGCTATGGCGACCGTCCACTCATCAATAGAGCTTTCGTCGTTGCTTTTAGTCCTGATGGTGAGTATGATGCATGGTCACAATTGGAGTCCCACTTCGAGAAAAGGATAAAGCCAACCAGCTCTATCAACGTCGACACCTCTTTGCGAAAATGATGAATTAAGGTAGAGCGTAAGATTATGATACTGGCGGAATAGCTTATTGGGTAGAAATCTCCAGTCTACGCTTCTCACATTTATCAGCGAGTTGTGCCAGCTCCTGATAACGACTTTGGATTCGACAGCAGACTCGCTAACATCGGATCTTGTGACATGAAGCGCATGGACCAAATTTTTATGCCGCGCGCTGTCAATGTCAAGCGATTGTGTCGGTTGAAAGTAGATGAAGCAAGAACAACAAGCGTGAGCAAAAGCTACAAGTTATTGGTGCAGCTGTGGAATGGAATTACAAAGTGCTTAAAGTATATTTTTGAAACTGGGTGACGGCAGAGGCAACAACGGGCGAATATCGTGCAGAGTTAACACCGCTCAGGTGAATTTTCTACTTTTATTGGTCGTACCGGTAGTTCTACCATGCTTTGTCACGATTGGCTGATCAACTCGGATGCGACGCGCACAACACAATTTGAGGAATTACAGGGCAGTCTTGCCTCCGAGCGTGTTTATCGCTGAATTATTTCGGTCGGTACAGATAGTGCAGATGTCAACACCACACGGGAGATTGAATGATCTTCTTTCGACCGTATGGCATAATGCAAAGCTTACGCGCAGTCATTCTTTTGTAGAAACTGCTCTGACTATATCGACCTGGTCACTGTCGAGCGCGATCAGTGTTTCCTGAAGCAAATGGAATTTGTTTAAAGCTTAGTGTGCGCTGAATTGTACTGACAAGGTTAAAGTGGCTAGCGCATCGAATTGCTGTGTTGATTCCAGCTTATACCCCTAACATCTTTGACTCAGTAACATTGGTGGCGGCAGAGAAAGATACTATTATTAATTAACGTCACCAAATCCGCTGAAGAAAAGGTACGATTGTTGGCAGAGGAAACAAAGTTGGGTGAGCTTATGAACACCTCCTCACAACATGTCGCACACAACCTAGGAACAGGTTTTAGCAATATATGTGGTCTACATAGATTTGCCAGCTTGCACCAGCAGACGCAATTTCGTAGCATGAATTAACGAGAAGCCTCATTTTGTGTCGGCAATCTGCTTTAATTTAAAGTCGAAAGTGGCTGAAAAGGATTTGATTGGAGCTGTTTATAGTCGTTCCCGCGCTCGTGCGGCCTTTGCATGCCCATGCGTCTGGGATTTTTGATCACACCACGAGCAAAACGCGTGCGAGATTGTCACTTTGAGCACTATCAATAATCACAAGATATAACCGCCCTGGCAAAAATCGTTCGAGAGAGACTCATTGCGCGCGCAATTGACAAAATTAGAGTTAGCAACGAAAGGGAACCTTAACATCGATGGTGATGAAACTGCGGAACTAAAAACTGGCAAATGTTCCGCTGAGTATATGCCTCAGCTCACCGAATGCATGATGAAGATAAGCCACCGTACTCGTCTTAAGGCTTTACAAGATAGGTTGCTGAAAAGTAGACTTTTGCCAAGGGCGTCGTCACACGCTTGAATTCACAAAGCTTAAACAAGAACCTCGAGGTGACACCGGTTGAATCCAGCTCCTGTTGTGTACAGCCCCGCTTCTCTCCATGAGGCAGCTGTAGAGACCAACAACCACGCATCTTTTTACCACTTTGCTGCTCGCTTTCCTTAAGCAGAAGTCGTGCTGCGGCAGGTGACCCTGCGTTGTTTTCAAGTATGCCAAAATCTTTGAGTGCATCAGATGATAAGCCGCCACGGCATCAGGGCAATATTTCAAAATTGGGATCTCAAACTCCCATGTTTTTTCAGAAGACTGGCTTGTCTTCCAATTTATCAGGCTCTAGTGATAGCCCTTGAGACTTTCCAGTCAACCAAAAACTCTGTATATGGCCGCACCTTGCTTATCGAACTGCGCCGGCGAGGATCATTCTTTATTTGGCTAGCTTTCTTGGTTGTGGTAGCACATCGGCTCACACAGCGTACATCCGAGCTTAAAATAAGCCGGATCTCTGAGACACTCTAAATTTTGCCATGGCACTGCGTGGCTTGGAGCACTCAGTGGCCTGAAGCAATGCTGCTGCCTTGGAACAAAGGATAGCTCGGCTATAGGCGATGGTGGAGTGCGACAACGGAGCTTTTCAATTCAACTAGCGAGGGACTAGTGAGGTTCTGAAAATGCCACGAAGATTACAAAATTAACTCGCAATCTTTTCGCAACGGTATAGTATCACCCAATCCTTTTTTTGCTACGACCCTTATCGATTCAATGTTGGTCGTAATATAGTCTTAAAAATGCCGACACTGCTTGTGTAGATCAATTATAAAACCCTTTGGATCACTGTATATTGTTGCGTGGTTTCGCCACCATGGCATCAAAATGATGTTGATGTTTGTGTTGGTACTCAGCAACAGCGTCTCGCACCCTACGTTTGACGCTCAATATTAATAAAGAAAAAATGCTGAATTTGCCTTGACGTTTGGCCTGGCTAATATTCGCAAGCCGAAACTATTCAACACCACTGTCAACACACCTATCCACTAAGATCAGAACCCCTGTAATGGAGGTATCAAGCACCTGAGATTTTGACAATTATTTAAATGGTGTAGATACTGAAAGGGATAGACTACGCTATTCAGCGTAAGCTTCATAAGTGGGAGCAACTGCTCCAGAACTGCAGTCTCTCCGCATAGTTTTTCAGGGATATCCCTTCCAAAGAACTTCGAACGTTTTATCTGAACATTTGTCTAAGAACAGGCGGCATTTTACTTTATTTATCGGGTGCCAAGCATTTGGAGCTACGTTTGCCAAACTTTGCGAAGCAGCGCGGATCTGTATCCAATACAACGAGCACTGGCAAATCAAGTTGGCGATACCCTTTGCCGTAGAATAGCTTCATCGGTCCCATACCGTAGTCAAAGTGAGATGTAATATCTTGATTCGACGGTTTAGAAAGAATACAATACTGAAACATAGGACGCGACTTTTCTAAGATACCGTTGATGGAGACGATCTACTGCGTCGACACCGTTGCACGCTCGCACAATTTTTTTATCCGCTGATACGATTTAGGTCACCAATACACAACACTCAACACGCAATTAAATATTCTCTTCCGATGTAGACATCTGAGGGATATCATATGCATCTTACAATATTCTGTATTTGATTTCCTCGCCTGAAGGCTCAATTAAATGCAGAGTGTCATGTGGGTCAGTGCTGTTATACGACAAGCTTTGGGGTAAAACATAGCGCTGAATAAAGCAATATGTAAATCTATAGACTCCTTGCATCCCAAAGTTCTCAGCAGCGCAGTATCAGTTGCATCTGATTTGTACGCTGTATATATCTCTTTCGATTGGAGATGTCGCCATCATACAGCAAAGACTGAGAAACACAACAGTGCATTCGCCACCACATCAAGCCGATCCAATTGTACATAATCTCAACTGTTTACTCGAAAGAAAGCACCAGCTATCTTGCTTTTCTTACGAGCGATGTGGAGACAATACAAACACGCATGATCTCTATAATTTTCAAACGACTTTGTACCAAACAGATGCACTTTATAGCTGTCCAAAGCATACGTTATTGCGAGCAGCTCCTTGTCATGACCTGGGGAACTCTTCTCTGCATCTTGGAATTGATGACTCAAATAATTGCAGAAACAGACAGACAACGAAGTTGGGGGTCTTCAACGTGACAACAGTGGCGTATACACGTCGGGTGAAATGGCTAAGCTTTGCAAGCGTCAAGGTAGCGAGCGGAAAGTAGTACTCCGGCACAGACCTTTGCTATACGGCATTGATAAGCAGATGAGCCGTACTCTGGGGAATTTGCACGTTGCGTGTTGACGCATACACGCTTGGCCAAATTGCACTGGGGTGAGGCTGTAATGGCGTCTACGCTCCGCGCAATCGTTGCCCCACAACTATCAACAGCTACAGCAGATCACCACAGGCGAGAAACCATTACTGATTATCCTGAATGTGATCTACTGCCATACCCTTGTACAGACCCGACACAAAAAACTCGCCACGTCATATGATTGAGCAGATATGTGTGTTTTACGGGGGCTCAGAGCGCGAGAAAGGGAATCTTATGCAAAACCGATGTATGCCAGTGAGCAGCAAACACTTCGCTGAAAAAGACGGCTACGTAAAAAATGAGGTTGTAGCGTGGACGACAAAGGTGTAAAAAAACTGAGCTTTACCTGACGAGAATGATTGTGAAGCCGAAGGCAATGACTCTGAATGTGGCTTTGAAATCTAATTTGGTTACACGACATCAGATGACATAATTGCTGGGGTGTTGAGGTTTTCAGACACGATTACTGTTATTCATACCAAACACCTAAATTAAGTCTTGCATGACGAATCCTTAACTAAGTACATAATTTGTTGACTTAGAAACATTGTTATTATTACTTGCAATGACCAGTTTCGCGACGTGGGAAGCTATAAAGATGATACCTTGGATATCATAATTGATGTAGGTGCAGTGGTCGGTCTCGCACTTCATAAAACCCAATTTTACTATTAAGATGGCAATAGTCTGAAATCTATATCCGCGGCGGCTGCTTTGCCATTGAAGCGAGGGCAAGAGATGGCTGTGTTATTCTGTGCTCCTCATCAATGTAGCCATCCCGTTGCATCAATCAGATGCCTTCGTCAAATCGACCATGCGTGATCACCATCATCACAACCATTTGATACACCTTTGAATGTACTTGGCTACCAAACTGAGCGGAGTCCTGATTGCTGAAAACTTGGCAATCGATGTGAAGGGTTATTCATGGAAATTGAACCAGCGATCGCATTTTGGTTTTGCAAACACCTTCCTCCATTAAGCCACGTTGCTAGAACCCATCGCAGAGGGTAGCATTCTTAGCACAAAGCCCACAACGTGGACAGCATCAAATTTATTATCTCGTCCACTTACGAGTATCGATTCTCTTTCAGCGTTTTGCTGTTTGGTTTGTGTAAATCCAGCACCTCAAAACTTCAACAGCCCAAAGCCATGTGCGAAGAGGGATGCAAACACAGAGAAAATATGGCTAGCGTGCCGAATCGGATTGCAGCCGGTTGCTTGATATACTTTATGGTTGAAAACCGACCGGACCTCGATGCTGAATTGATCGTTTTCCTTGAGTACGCAGTGGACTTTGTTCCGCACCAACAAATACTCAACGGATGGTTCCTTATATTCAAAGCACATGGACGTATGACAAACTATTAAATGGTGTTAAGCAACGATTGGAGTATAAACACAAGGCTACTCATATGTATTTTGGTTTGGTGATGTCAAAACTCGATGCAGTACAAGTGACAATGCTTTTATGATGATATCAGTTGACGAAGCAAAACATTGTGCACGATGATACCGCTCTTCGAACGAGCCGAAGTACACGACATAGAAGCATTTTGGCTTGTGCTAGACAAAACAAAATGAGGAGATTTGAAACGTTTGTAAGCAAACATAGTTTTTCGCGCTAGGCGCACCAATTAAATCAACATTCACAATCACTTTGTGCGCGAGGATTCATGTGCGATCACAGTACGACTCGAAAAGTATATGATGACAAGTCTGATGACCAAACAATTACTGCTGTGTAATTCGAAAACCTCCAGGACAAGTAAACAGTCATGTTTTAAAACGCTGCCTATTCTCGTATAGTGCTAAAAAGGAACGTCTCAAGTAAACAGTCATGTTTTGAAACGCTGCCTATTCTCGTATAGTGCTAAAAAGGAACGTCTCAGGTAAACAGCAACTAATATTCAGCCTGAGGTCTAGGGCTTGCAGCTACTTTCGCAAACTCAGACCCGAGTAAACCTCTGTCGATTTCGCCAATCACAGCGAAAGTGACCTTTTTACGCTTAAGATAGGTGCGGCTCGCGCAGAGACATTTTGCGTCCGTCTTACCTCCTTGGAGAAGCTTTAAAAGTTGAATTTTAACCAGAGTGCCTTCCAACCCTATCGAAGAAAAGAAGATAACATGCGCAATAGACCTCAGCTCTGCGCCCATGCTAAGCAGTGCCGCGGTACTACTGGATGTTACGTTTGAGGGCAGCTTCAAAAATCGGCGCAATGCGCACCTCTACCTTCTCAACCAAAACTATGAAGGTTCAGGTTCTCAGTGTTGTAGAGTCAAATCTTCGCTGGAACGTCGAGTTCCGGCAGCTGCAGGGTGGCATATTCTGGAAAGTACTGGGCTCAATTGTATCTTGTAAAGCTTGAGTTCAATTTTGAAGAGTGTCTCTTTCTTGGAGAAATTTAGCTCACATCCAGTCTTTTGGTTGTCTACAGCAATGCCCGAGTGTGACGAGATATAGCTTAGATACATTAAGTATCTAAGCTACACTGAAACCTTCCTATCATCGTTAGGACGTTGACGGTGTCGAACGTGATCACGCCATAAATTTAGTTTCAGGATACAATTTCATCCAAGGCTGAGCGACTTGCATGTCATGAGCTATGGACTAACTGAAAGTTCCATAGTGCGTGTCACGCGCTTTATCTTAGTTATCTTAGTGGATGTTTACGAGACATGATCTGACCTCTGCTAGTGAGCAGAAGCTCGTTTGGCGCGTGTATGAAGCTACATTTGTTTGCGCAGAAGATATGAAGCTGTACAAAATTTATATTGCAAAGTGTCCTGACCAGATTGGGCAGAAGCGGCAAGTTACGATCTTTACCGCTCAGCTCCGATAAAATATCTGATATTTGTGGTCTTCAAGGTATGTTTCTGGCAGGACGGCTTATAGCAATCGTATGGGGATCCGGAGTCTGGCGGGTAAAAGCAGCTGTGTATCGAGCTCATCGTGCCAAAACCGAGTGCTAAGGCAATTGTCAGTCAACTTTGATAAAGATGACTTAACCATATATTTATATAATGTCATTGCTGAGTCAGCACTACCGTGAGACGTGCTCACCGTGTAGACCAGTGAAGCGAATCTGTTTTACGGAATCTAGGATTTATCCTGTGAAGACGAGTCCTGTGAAGACGATTCAGGGTGGCATAGCACTGCGGCCTAAAATACAATACTCTGTGGAGTAAGGTGTATTCGAGTCGCGAGAAAAAACGGCGCCGAGCTACTGACATCATGAACAGTCTTCCATTTTTGTCGTGATGTTTCAGTTTGAATGTGTCAGCAAGCAATACCGTGTGGTGCGACCACCATGCCAAGCAGTCGATCCTCACGAAACATCAACGGCATTTGCTACAGACTGAGCGCGAAAAGATGCACAATATTTCGTTCGGATCATTTAAATCTTCTGACCATAATTACCCTGGCGGGTCGAAAATAAATCGGGGAGCGCGCCATTAGTTGTATCTGATTCCTAGGACATAGTAATGTGTTACGCGATAGTTGCTCCACCGAAGAAGCCGTATTAGACCAGATAGGCTTTCTACCGGGGGCTTTACTAAATTAAATGTCCCACTTTAAGCTGAGTTTTCGTCTCTGAGAAGCTAACAAACGGTTTGTGGCGAGTTATGCATGTATTTGTCAGCTAAATACAACCTCAAATTCGTTCAAACGCTAAAACATGATGTAGCGTCAAGGTCGGCTGCACCAGCGCTATTGTCTTAGTTGATGAATACAATTAAGCGCTGGTGTGGGACCTGACCTCGCATTTCCTACAATCACTTGTACAACGACATATTCGTTCGTTATCGTACAAAGCACAGGATTTTAACGTGTATTTCTTACACAAAAAACTTGCGAGTATGCTCCGGGTGTATGCGCTTAATCAGGCTGACATTACATGGATGAGTTTAATGAGTTCACTTACTGGGGTGATAGGAAAAAGCGTTCGGGCGGCAAATCTTGCAAAAAGTACAACCGTCTAGATCGGCTAATGCCACTGTCTCAAAGAATTCAGGAAAGTAAATGAGCCTCTCCTCCTACATACAAACGCATTTTGCAAATTATTCTGATATTGCATGCCCCCATCAAAACCTCGTAACAGCGTGGTCAACTGGCGCTGGGGTGCAGCAGAAGAGAATGTTTAATGTCTTAGAGGTAAAGGATTATACATGCCACTAATACTGCTCTTCAAATCCAGATCGACCGTTTTCTGTCATCTGTAGCGCTTGGAACTTTGCAATAGGCTTCGCTTAGCGCCAAACAGATTACAATAGGCATGGATGTGAAACCACATTTAGGTCTCGTTATCGCAAAGTGTCATAGCAGAAACATTCAGCTTATGATATTTGCTATAAAGTTTACCCTTAAACACAAATTTTGCGTCGCGTCGCACAGCGACGTCGCCATCACAACGCTTACAGTGAGTGGCTTAATGTTCATGCGTCTTTGCTGGTATACCTTTGAGGCGGGTTACAAATCGGGTTGGTTTGATGTGGCGGCGAATGCGCCTTTTTGCGTCGCTCAAATATATTTGTTGCATGTCGCAATGCATACGTTGCGGGTAATGAGAAAAATATACATCGTAGGTCAGATGCAAAAATGTAGCATTTAATCGCACGTTCACACTGTCATTCCTCATCAAAAACGCGCTGTAATATAGTACCACCGACCCACTTGAAACTTAATATGTGGTGGTAAATCAATGAGGACGTCATGTGCGGAGTATTGAACAACGTACATGATTCCCTGTTCGGTCGCCACCTCGGAAACAAAAAAGAAAACTATTTTCCGAGCGCTTTGTATTGAAGGTTCAGCATGTAATAGAGGATAAGCACTTTGTGTTTACGAACGTGTGAATCGCATCAACGCGATAAACTCTCGCTGCGTGTATCTGAGGCCGATTCGCCATTTTATGTACAACGCGGTGTCTGAAAAAGACGGCATATGTCGCCGCTGTTAGCGGCAACATTGCCAGTGAAGATATATCCAGGCTGTTCCATGACAAAATTACCGCTAAGGAAGCCGTTGATGATCGTTGATTTGATTTGACATTCGAGCCACATGTCGAACACACGTCAATCATGTGGTGAGAATATTCTCCAAAGCAATACCGCGGCTTATTTCCAGTCATGGGGATAATTATTCAGCTCGCGTTGAACAACGTATTGCTCTTCCAAAATGCTTGATCCCAATTTCTTCACGATTTATTTAATCCACGTATATCCTTGGCACAACCACAAAGGTGGCTCTCGTCTAGTTAAAGATATTAGTTGTATCGCTATGACTATTTCGCTTACACTTTGTAACAAAATTGTGGGTTCATTCCGAAGCTATCTTGCAGTCCGACTACACTTCGTAGCAAAGTGAAAAGCTATATTTTGAAGCAAAATTGCTTCCTGTCTACATTTCGCAGCAAGATAAAAATTTTATCTTGTATCAATTTGCCGTCAAGCTTCGAGTGTGTATCATATGGCTGATAAGCACAACGAAATGTCTTTAGAGCCTTTGGACCACAAATAAAATCAAGTGGCCATTGAATACCTGTAGCCTACGTACTTAAGCAGATTTACATTTTTTAAGATTGGTTGCGACCTCGTTACATTAAATCGTTTACAGTCCTAGCTAGAAAATAAGCGGCATTACATTCAATACATTAGAAAGTACCTCCTTGCTGTCTGGGGGCCAATCGCTCTACAATCTCGCATTTTGGAGCCAATTGGCTGCGGGGTTGTCTGTTGACGACAAAGCAACTTCTTAATTATATCTATCAATGAGATACTTTTTGATCTTGAGAAGCAATCCGATTCCTAAACTGCTTAGGTTTTTCAAGCCAATCGGTACGATTTCGTAATTCAGCGAGATCATCCAGAAATGCTTCATAAAAATTCCGGGACACCTGACGTGGCTTCATATTCGAAAGAGATAACGAGAGTCGGTTGCGGCAGGATTAAACTCTTAAAACTACCATTTAAGTTTCGTCAGGCAAGACGCCAACAAAAACAGTGGCCACTTAATCAGCACATCATATAGTGTTCCTTACATCATATCAAGGTAAATGCCTGGTCGACGTGATACCAAGTCCAAGGCTAAAGCCTCTGCGGCTGTCGATGCACAGGCGTATGATTCTAAGCAAGATGAACATCGGCTCTGGCTTCCATCGATGCAAACCTCATTGTCATTTCTTATACTTCCGCGTACTGTGTCCGCTTTACTGAGCCCAATTGCGGATTGTGACGAAACATTCAACTATTGGGAACCTCTCCACTATCTGCTCTACCGCTTCGGTTTTCAGACATGGGAGTATTCCCCTGTCTATGCTTTACGCTCCTACGCATATCTATTACTGCACTATGTAATAGTGAAGCTTGCGGCTTTTGGATTTACACTCGGACTATTACCTGGTCAGAAGCTCATGCTGTTTTATGGACTGCGTGCAACGTTGGGTTTGATCTCAGCCTATGCGGAGGCACTATTTTATCAGTCAATCAGTCGACGATTTGGACGCCGCACAGCGCGCTATTTACTCTTCATTTTATTCTTTAATGTCGGTATCTTTCACGCCAGCACAGCCTTCCTTCCAAGTTCTTTCTCTATGATGTTAGTCCTATTATTCAGTAGTGCGTGGATGGACCAAAAACACTACCTGGCGCTTTTTTGGGGCGTTGTGGCTGTGCTTTGTGGATGGCCCTATGTTGGTGTGCTCTTTATCCCATTCGCACTGGAAACGCTTTATACGCGAGGAATATTTAAGAGTGTATATGTTGGTGGAGTAATAGGAGGAGCAGTGCTGGCTGTCGAGTTGTTGGTTAATTTCTATTACTACCAACGGTGGGTACTGCCAGCGTGGAATCTCATTGTATACAACGTTTTAAGTAGCGAGACGGATTCCACGCTTTACGGCACAGAGCCGCTAAGTTTCTACCTCCTGAATTTGGCACTTAACTTTAACATCGTGGCTCTCCTCGCTGCACCTGCTGCGTTATTTATTCTCACATTACCTGGTCATAATAAAACGATCAAGGTTCAATTGCTGTTATATTTGTCGCCAATGTACGTCTGGTTGGTTATTATGTTCAATCAAGCACACAAGGAGGAGCGATTTTTGTCTCCTATCTATCCACTTATTTGTCTGGCTGCTGCTAGCACACTTAGCGCAGTGGTGTATCGACTTAAAAATGTCTTCAGCCGTGTACCAACTCTGCATACCGGAATACCAAACGTATTTGTGATGTGCACATTGAGCGTGTACGCGTTGCTCTCTGGTTCTCGCATCGTAAGCAACATTGTCAATTTCAGCGCTCCGCTTCGCGTTTACGAGCATTTATACGCCAGCGTCTTGCCAAATCCAGAGAACGGAAAGCTACAAATTGCTCATGATACTGCAACCCAATCTGTCAATTTATGTCTTCTAAAGGAGTGGTATCGTTTCCCAACTAACTTTTTTATTCCGTCAAACTCGACCCAAGTGAACTTTGTCAAAACTTCATTCTCTGGTCAATTGCCAAAAGCTTTCGAGCAACATTATCTCGGCACGTCGGTCATACCTGCTGCGATGAATGATCGAAACCAAGAAGAACCAAGTCGTTATGTCCTATTAGACACTTGTGATTACGTGGTTGATTTAAATTTACCAGATCAATCAGAGTTCAAATTCTGGACTGAACCTTCATCATGGACACTTGTGTATTCGGAGCCATTTCTTGACGCAGAACGTTCAAAATCACCATATCGATCGTTTTACATCCCGATCCTTACGCCACAGTATGTCAAGTACGCAGAGTATGCGATCTACAAGCGCGCGAAAGTTGCAGCAACTTAATATGTGGTAACGACATGATACTTTACTAGTAGCCTTGCTCATACGTTATCAGAAGCCTTGCTGTAATGATAAAGTATATTATAGCCCTTTTAAGAAATATTAATTGTTTTTATTTAGCGCAGGGTATTAAAAATATCAACTCGACCATATCCATACTGATTATTAGGGAAGCTTCGATCGTGAGTCTTACCACACGTAAAACCTGTCGGGGTTGTTAGCGAAGTAGTGACCGATCGAGATTGCAAAAGTTCTTTGATTTTATCATAAGAAGTTCCAGGGTTGGCACTTAAAAATAAAGCGATGGCACCAGCCACATGAGGCGCCGCCATGCTCGAACCGGACTTAAAGCAGTATGATGAATCATCTGTCCAGCATGACGACAAGATTAAAGCTCCTGGCGCTGCAACATCAGGTTTTCGTAACCCCTTTATGGTTGGACCTTTGCTACTGAAAGAGGCCAAAACGTCATTGATATCAGTTGCCCCGACTGTGATGACACTAGCTGAATCACCCGGTGATGCTATCGTACCACAGTTAGGACCAGTATTACCAGCCGCTACAATTGGAATGATACCTGCTGCTCGCCACGCGCGAATGACTCCATCGAACATTGTCAGACCTTGCCCACCACCCCAACTATTGTTTACAATATTTGGTGCTTTTGAGCAGTCCTTTCCAGTGCCACTGGGCGTTGTGGGACACAACATGAACTGAAAACATGCTAACAGGTCCGATCCGTAGCAACCCCGGGCTCGACAACCTTTGCATGCGATCCACGTCGCACTGGGTGCCACACCAAAGCCAAATTGACCAGCTATTATGCCCATTACGTGAGTTCCATGACCCGTTGAATCATACGGAGTAGGAGCTCTCGTTTCAGGATCGTACCAACCATAGCTTTTTCGAAAGTTATTTACTAGAGCCTCATGAGTACCACGCACACCAGTGTCGATAGAGCCAATCACGACTCCCTGACCTGTGTTACCAGTAGCCCAGACATCTGGAGCTTTAATCTTACTTACACCCCATTGAGCTGCAGACGTTGAAGCAGACATTGACTGAGTTGTAAGCACTGGTGTTGAAGCTGGAATAATCATTTCGAAATCTACGGATTGCACGCCCGGTAAGTTTGAAAGTTGCTTGACGAGGTCGGGAGTCGCCTGCTGTACATATACTTGATTTGTGATCCAGAAGCTCTCAGACCTTGCGAATTTGTCCCTTGCTTTGCTTAAGTGCTCGCGCACACCACGTTGAGACGCAATTGCAAAATTTTCAAGATTGTCTTTGAGCGTCGTCACGCGGTGACCACGCGAGCGAAACTTCTGGCCTCTTAACCTGGTAAAAACGTCCTTAAAATTCGACTGCATCGTGACCAATACGTTACTGCGCTTGTGTTGTCGTTGTTGCACTCGAGATTTGAGATTCGGGCCAGACTCCAAGTCACTTCGGCCAGAAGTCGATGCAAACGGCAAATCAGTTAAAAGTAACCCCAGTGGCAACATATACACTGCTAATAGCCATGAGCATTGGATCATTGATACACAATCTTAATACAACTACAACTTAATTGAAACGTGGTAGCCAGCAGTTTGTTTCTTTTGAGTGTCACGTATTGGCATGTGTGATTACTGGTCTCCAATGTCTAGAGGACGTGTCACTATTCTTAGTGTTAATGCTTACATTTGTGAACTAGCGGGCATCAACAGCAAGGATCGACAACGTATTTTAAGCCGCCGCGTATATTTATAATGAGCTTACGACCAATATAAACGTCTTTTCCGATGCTTCAGTCACATCATAGCCCACTTCTAAACTAATTGTAAAATCTATTAACAGCCATCATAGTTGCCAGAACTCGTAAAAGGTTTGGGCTTCATCCATGGCAGCCTCTGTCGCTGCTTGATCGATTTTGTCTTTGATTGTCTCGTATCTCTTCTTACTAGACGGCACAACAAAGACTGGCGTAGACTTGGTATGACGAAGCTTACTGCGCGTAGTAAAAGTGGATCCTTTTGGGGTCAAGTCACATCGCGTAATGATGCTCGAAACTCGTTTCGTCACAGATTGTTGTTCTCTGTGAACTTTCTCGTGATAAATTTTGGAATCAAAAAAGTCACGCCAGCCTCGTTCGTCTGCATACAAAATTGCAAACATCAGTCCAACATTACATTTACACTTGCTGCGTGACCGTACCATTAAAATCAGGGAGTTTGACGAGTAAGAGTTCCGCTCCAGAATCGTATCGTGCGCTTTCAGTGGTGTGTGACTGTCTCTTTCGAAGCTCTGCTTGATGTGCACCCACAGCTTCAATCCCTTCATTCAATGACCCTTCCCATGTTTGCCGATATATTCTATCTAACGTCATCGGTGTAGAAAAGTCTTTACTTGCATGTATCCTGTCCTTGCTTGCTTTCAGATGACTCTGACGTCGCTTTCTGTTTTTAATTCCTATATACGGCAGCATTGAATACAACAGCAGCGCTACAGCTAACGTTCCTCCACAAAGTGCCGCCGCTCGACTCTCATCAGTTGGATCTGAAAAGTTCGGACACTGCAGCTGACCTACAGCAATGAGAAATGCCCCAACCTCTGGAGGACAAGTGCCTTCTCCTTCCCCCATAGAGATAGCAATGTTATTATCAAACAGAGTGGAAAAGAGACAGTGTGCTATTTATCTCATGTTGTAGATCGAAGGATAAGTTGACGATAAGTAAACTAACGTTAGCTTGCGGTTTCTGGCGAACGAAGCGTCAGTGTTTCTAACATGTTGAGCTGTGTGGCGAAGTTGACGTGTTTTAATGTGATACATTGTTGTCGTCGTTGCCAATTGTCATTTTGAGCATCTTAATCATTTAAATCAGGTCAGAGTGTTGACATATCACGAGAATGTTTTATGTCGAGCCTATGACATGTGTCGGAGACATAGTACATAGAAGCGAATAATAAATGCCACAGTACTCGTCAAAGTCACAATGTAACTGTTCTTCGGCTTTATGCGTCACTAAAACAAGATCCTCGCATTATTAATATTTGTTAATATTCATTTACGTATTTGTCGAAGGATAACTTTCGTACAAATTGTTGTCACGTAAAAAAGTTGGGCTTCAAGTTCAAATGCCAGAACAAATCTTAAACCGCAACATCAAGCCTAACAAGGGTTCAGCGGAACAGCTACATTTTCAAGTTGTTGAAGGAGAGCGTCTGACTTGAAGAATTGTGAGTGTCAGCCATCTATATGTCTTGGATTCTGGATTTCTAAAGTCAAGGTGTTCACTATGAAAGACTTAGATTGCTTTACAGCTAATTACATTCATAGATTTATTTAATATTTTGTTCAGATCGTGACCATAACAGAGCACGTACTCAATTATGGCACATAGTGAATTACCGTCAATAAGCATTGTGATTAAGTATTGGGTTGTTTGTGATCCGAAAAAAAGGAATACCTGTGACACTGGGGGTGCTCTTCCGCAACGAGTTATGAAAATTTCAATGTTATAGATTGTAAATTAGATGTCATTCAAACCAGCTTAAATATAAAAAACACTATGTGATTGGAGCAAGGGTAAGCACTAGGTACTTGAGGTGCTCAAATTGGCACTATAAAGATGGCCGCTGAACTCATCCTCTGTGCGTTGCTTAGCCTGATTCTCAGAGTCAAGGTGTGTGGGTATGCATTACACATCAACACACATTTATGTAATAGCAACATTAATTATATATCTAGGCATTTATCAATCTAGGGAAGGTTCAAAGCCTATTGGCCATGATAAATGTCACTTCGTCCTTTCGCGTAACTCGACGGCTCGCTGGAAGCGAGTAACACGCAGTTAAGCGTATGAACCGATTTAATTCTTCTTCAGTATGTGCGTGTAGACGGACGGGCAATTTCCTTTACACTTGGTTGCACTCGTTATTATTCCAAAGTCGACTCCTTCGATGTATTCATCTATGGACAATGGGGACAACACAGGTGGTAGATAAATCAACAGGGAGAAGTAATCGTTCCTAACACACCCGTGGTGGGAGTGTGTGGTGAAGTTGCAAGCCTCAATCGGAAAACTCGATTACATGTTCCAATTGGACCAAGAAGCGATAACTCAACGCTTAGCAATTATTTCTGGTAGGAGAAATGATCGCTGGGACCTTTATCCAAGAACATACCGACGCTGGATGCGTCACCTCCACCACAAGTGGCTGCAACACACGGAACGTCCCGTGAAATCAATGTGAACAGCTCTCACGGAAACGAAGATGAAAATCTTGCATTTTGGCAGTAAAAACGGGCATCGCTATCGCGATGGCCTGAATTTGTGATGACTGCAGTCAAGTGTCCTTCACCATGTCACATTTGAATGCCGTGCGAGAGATTGGGCGATGGCATGGGATGTCAACTGCCCCGGCTACTTTCCGCATGGCATGAGTTGAAGAGGGTCATGGACTCGATGTTCTTTCCGCAGAATGTGACATTTCAACAACGGTCGAAGTTCTTGTCGCGCCGTCAAGACAACAGCATATTGTACGATTATGTTTCAGTATGGCAAGCGAACCACTGCCAGGGGCACTGATGGTCACTGTGTCGATGGATGTAGTCACTTATGGTCCTCCTAAGACTGATTTTCTTTCGCTAGAGTTCAACGCCTCTGCAAGATGCAATTATGATTGCATTGCGTGAGGAATACTGCCAACGTCAAGCACGTGGTCAATCGATCAATGCAATGAAAGCAATGAGTGCTTCTTCTGGAAATTTAGAGCCAATGGATCTCATCATGGGGGCTGCCCGAAGGCAGCAAGTTCGCTGTTACGGATTTCAGCATCCGCCGTGATTGTCCACCTGGGAGACGAACTTCACAATACAGCTCTCATCGTAGTGGTTCCGGGCCACGTGGTATCAATATCACAAGAAGTTGGGAAACACCGGTACCCAGTAGATGAAGGGCGGTCAACTAGGGTAGTTATAAATCTTGTGGGCGTCGTGGTACAACCACTCATGAGGTTTAGCCTTCGAAGGATCGCTGTTCTTCGTCAACGACGCGAATCGAAGTGGTCTTCTTGTGGTCACACCAAGTGTGAAGGGTAACGGCCGTCCATTTAGAGTTTTGGTTGCATCTGGTGGTCGCTTACCAACGCGTAGAATCAAAGTGTTGCTGAAAAGTTCAGTGATTTTGGATGCGCAAAATATTAGCAACAGCTTTATCTCATTTGCTCACTGATGCGGTGGTCACCGCTAAGAAAATTACGGTTAATTTTCAAGTGAGTTTTGAAGGCCTCAGCTCGAAGAAAGTATTCACAGTCCTCGAGACTGCCGAAAGAAGCATGGACCATGGATTGACTGGCGATTAAGACTAGCTCTCCTGGCGTGGGTAGAATCCTGGGAGTAATAAACCCACAATCATCATGCACCGGGAGAAGCATTCAAGCGATCGGCAGTTCTATGGTGCAGGTAATGATCCATTCTCTATTGCTATATGTCATGCAGAAGACATTTTCCAGGTTACGGAACAAACAAAAATAGTCTTATGATGTCACCACTGGTGGCCACTCAAGATGTGTGTCGACAGATCAAAAGGTGGCCGTAACTGGCCCCATGAAATCGAACAAATCCTTGGTAGGCAATTTGCCAAACGCGAAGTGCAGCGTGGGTGCCGTGACGCTTTGTTGACCTAGCGATCTTTCCAAGAATCAGTACGTCTGTAGCGAATCGTAATCCGCTACCTCCAAGTACTAAAGTTTTAACCAAGGTACGACGCTCTTTCGTTCAAAATTGAAACTGTATTTAATTGTTTTAGTTGTGGCAGAGCCGCCAGTATCTAGAACCTGAAGTTTTCCGAATTATATAGTAATACATAATTATTATAGTAAAACCTAATTGATATGCATTACTGCTGGCAATTCTGCCACGTGGTGGCTTCTTATTACAATGTAGCCACACCACTGCTCAATTACACCAACTTATGTAATTCACACTTATTTACGGTCAAACCATCCTGTACGACCCGCCTTCCATACAAGAGTACGTGTACCCCGTTACACAAAGAATATATGGAAAGATATGGCGGTTGTTGCCCCCTCACAACGGAAGATGTTGTCGACATGTGAGTACTGGAAGGTCGAAGGAACCAACAGATGCAATTATTACCACTAATATAGTGGCTGAGTCGGATTGTGGGTCGTTGGGTATAACTGACGACAAAGGTGGTGCTCCTGCCCGTCGTCGTTTGGTTAAGCAAACCCATGTTATAGAATCATTGGAATTTGTTGAGGCACTGATACTCTCGCTCTGGATTGGATTGAGTTCGCGGGTAAATATCATCATCCACCGAATGTCCGGCTGTACACAATTTAGTGTGCTTGACTTGGGTGATAGATATTACCAAATCTTGATGAGTGAGGAGGACGTCCCTTTGAAGGCTGTAAGAGCACCGTCCGTTATGCTATGGGAGCGGCTTTTTATGCCACAAGGACTCTCCGACGCCCCAGCAACGCTTGCTTAATTGGTATCCCATCTGTTTCGACCACTGCTACGCTTCGCACAAACCTATTTTGACGATTTTTTCGCTCATTGAAAGGACGAAGATGGCAGTGCTAATGAAGTACCTATCCTCGGTTGTTATGTTAGTGTCTACACGGATTGGCGAATGCCTCGAAACCAAATGGATTTGAGGAAATGGATTAATTTGCTCAATTGCCCGTATTGCTTCTCGTGCGACTTCGCGGAAGTGCACGCCCACTGTCAAACTTGCTGAAGAAGGACGTACATGGAAGTAAGTGAAGAAGAACTCACTCAAATCAATAACAGTCTGATAGAAGCATAATTACTTACTATACCTGATGGTACGGATCCGTATAGCGTGGTTTGTGATGCTTCTGAATTTACAATCGGTTGTGCACTATTGCAAAAGGCCTCAAAAGGATCGTGTCGTTTTGATCGTGGCAGCTAACGCAAGTAGAAAAGAAAACCCTTTCTATGAAAAGAAGCGTTTGGTAATGGTATATGCTCTCGTGGAGGCTTATGTTCACCTCTTGTATTTTAACTCCGTTTTCGTCTGCAATGTAATACAAGCTTCCGATATGCAGTCTAGTATCCTCACTTGTCTCTGCGGATGGCTCGCAAATTATCATTTTTGCAGGATACAATTTCAAAATTGCGTATAAATTGGGAAACTGAACGTGGTGGATGACACATTGTCACGTCGTCCGGAAAATGAGCTAGCCCCTATTAGCTATATCGAAAACGATGCATTCGATATGAAACGTCGAGCGTATGTCAAGGGTAACGAGGTTACACGTACCCTGGTAACAGATGTGTGTATCACACGAGATGGGCATGTCGACTGCACCCAAATAGTAATACGATACTTGGCTGGGAAACAGTAGTTATGCATATATTTAGATTTACTATATATATTTCGGAAAATCCATACATTCAAAATTAGCCGGCTTTGCCGCAGATAAAAATAAATACAGTCAGTTTGGATTTAAACGGAAGAGTTCATTAGCCTTAAGTTAAGGCAATAATTACTCTTGGGGTTAGCGGATTGCGATCCGCTAAACTCGTACTTGTTCTATAAATTAAACGAAAGGTCGGCGACCAAGCATACGCTTCCTCGAAGCGCAAAGCTACGGTAGCCCCGCTGCATTAAAGATGAACAGTGTGATCTGATCATCAAGGCACTCTCATCGAATGATATGTAACACTATGACAAGTTCTCTGGTCACTTGAAATTACGGATGCATTGATACGTATTGAAGGATGGTCCCATTTTTATGAAGCTGTACATAGCGAAGAGCCACGGATTTTAGTTGCAATTTAAAACACAAGATTGTGTTCGATGGGCATGATATGCCGATGGCCTGTCACTTTGGCCGTGAAAAGATCTACAAATTTCTCTGTGTCCAATTTTTGTGGCCCCGCATGCACAAGTGCGTTGCACGATATGTGAAGACATGCGATGTCTGTCAGCACGGGACGAACGCACGGCACACGCAAGTGCCACTGCAGAGACCTTCTGTTCCAAATGACTGCTGGAAGTCAGTCTGTCGCGACTTTCTTTTCCGTTCCCTTGAGAATGGTGATGGTCACAATGGAGTGCTCGTCTTCGTCATCAGATTTAGCAAGATGGTTCGCGACGCTAGATGTTGCGATTCCATCCATGCCGAAAGTTCAGCAAAATTGTTCATAATTGCAAGCACGGGTTGCTAAACGCCATCGTTGCTGATCGTGATACACAAATCACAAGTGGCTTTCTAAAAGAACTGTTTTGAATTCTTGGCACTCGCTTGGATATGCACACCCGGAGACCGATGGGCAAACAGAACGTGCCAACAGCGTCGTCGGTGATATGTTGGGAAGCTTTTGCGTGGAAATTCTCGCAGAATGAAGTTCGTCTTTACATTTGGTTCAGTCTGCTATGATCATTCATCCACTGAATTAACGCCATTTTATATGAATGGCTTGCGATTCCCGGAAGTACCACTCTGTGCGAAGGATGGTGTCTATGTTGTAAGTGGCATATATTTGCCTCTCGAATCAATACAATCAATGTGAATGTGAAGTGCAAGTTCAAGGACGCCCTTAACTCATTCATCATGAGTCATGTGAATATGATCACACGTGTGCGAGGTGCAGTGGCGAATGCGAAAGACTTACAAAATGAATACGCAGAGGTCGTCTAGGCAAAATATCTTTTATTGTTGAAGATTATGGACTACTTAGTTCTAAGATACTATCAGGCGATACGATCTCAATCTTGGGAAGCTCGCAGCAATCAACTTATTTGATCAGTCCATTCTGAGTAGTGTCATGCATGGAAATGCTTACAATTTTCACCCGCCAGACTGTCTAAGCACACATCGAACGTTCAACATAGGGTACCTCAAGCCGAATTATTGAGACAACGCGACTTCCGACCTTGATGTATCGCAAGGTTTTGCGAATACGGCTTCAAAGTCAAAGCCTCGCAACGAGGGTCAAAAGTTGGACCCTCACCTCAGCATCATTTTCAGAATTGTGAGGATTCTCGTGAAATTTGTGACCACACAAACGACCGTGAAACGTCAAAAAGAAGCAGATGAATGCAGATTGCGCTAGTGATTACAACGGGAAGCACATCAACCCGAGCCAGAGCGAAGTAATTTGAATGGAGGCTTCACATCATCAGCAACAGCCGCAGCAGGAGGAGGGGGAACTTGTAGAGCCTGCTCTAATCGCCGTATCCGATTCCCGATTGCATTTAATGCGATATTCCATGACGCCATGCCAGATCGAAAACGTCGCAGACGACCTATCAGATATCCCTCACGCGTTGTCGCGTTCCGACACGCGATCGAATGCCGTGATCATCTGCCGATTTCCCTCGGAAAGGTTCTTGTTCATCTTCGTCAATCTGGTACGAAATCATACAAAGATTATGTAGCAGCCATTAACGAAGCAGAGAAGACGTCTCTTTGGGCACCTCCACCCTTATTGATCGATATGGAAATCAATACTTCCATGACGACAACAAGTTGGCGGAGAGGAGCGCTCGCGGTCGAAAGAAGCTCTTGGTGAAATGTCCGGGGGCTATCCAGCGAGCGAGACTACGTGGGAGGCTTGCAGTCGAATTATCCACGACCGTCACGAAATCTTTCTCGCCTTCAACACGGGCCCAAGCGACTCCGCCCAGATCCGTCCCATCCTCTTCTTTCTCCCCCTTTCGTCATGAATACGACTAATGACCGCACGTACTTCGCAAACACCTCCGATATCTTACAAAAATAGAGTTTTAGAGTCTAAGAATGTTTAAAGTCAGTAGCCCGGATGCTGAGGATGGGCTTGTAAATGATACAGGCAATACATATTTTCCGATGGACGAACCTTTTAATGAGCCGTCATCGCTCAAAAATCTTACGTCGTTTATAGATATGGAGCACGCTCAAATCAAGGTGAGCTTACAGGTACTGTAGTGAAGGACTACGCACTCGCACAAATCTTCATCTTTGACGAAAGGATCTTTTTAAAAGAGAATTGCTCGCACTCAAATTGGGGGTAGAAAGAAAGGAATTATAGCTTTCCTTGCAAGCAACTCTGATGGATCAGAAATGAGAATATGTTGCTGGATCGATGAAGGTTCTAAGGAAAAAAACCATTTTATGAGCTCAGGCTCAGCTTCATGAACAGAAAAATAGAAAAAGCATGCATACAGTGATCTTTTTTGCAAATGGCAATACGACTTTATCATTGGCAAGGAACGTTGTAATCATCACGTTGTTCTTCTCAAGAATGATGCGTCCTCAGATCGTTTTGTTTCGTCGGTGTTGAGAATGTTTTATTGCTTCTTTTACGTCCAAGTACAACTATCAAATCGCGACAGCCAGATACAAAAATTATTGCTGTACTGTAACGATATCATCATGATCAATATCTTCAACAAGTAGTGGGTTTGAATTAAGAGAGCAATATATACGCATCTGCACATTTCCATTTAGGATTTAGCCGATGTCTTGCCAGAAATTTCGACCGCGAGCTTGTGGTGGAACTTATGAAGTCAACAGAAAATATGCGTGATCCCTCATCAATCGCCGTTCGCAAAAAGATGCCAACAGTATCTTGCAAGCAAGCAGGATCAATGTCTGATGCCGCCAAGAACTCGTAAAATTTAATGTAAATAACAGTCTATGTTTGCTGTACTGGGGGCAAAACACAGAAATTCAGCCTTTACAGTCGCGGAACTGTTGAGCGATTCAATATATATATATATTATTTGAGGCGACTACGGGGAGTCTTACAATCAACGCTGCGGTAGTCATGGACGATATCTTGACATTAATCGCAAAACAACCTATCGATGCAGTTTGGAGGGTGATTTCGATACTTGCTGACCGCAAAAGCTGATGTTTGAGAAAAAATTGTAGCAAATACGAACAGAAAAAGAGCAAGCGCTAATCATGGCAACGATCACGCCGTTTTCTCTTACTGCATGCACGTAAAGTAAAAACCGCAAACTTAGTATTCTTAAGAATAATACCAAGGTAAGCGCTTAGCTTACAACGCGCTATTATATGCCACGGTTTGCTCAGGTTCTCAGCCGTATCATTGATCATCTCCGTCATCGACAACGACTTGACCCAAGTACTTTTGTACCTAAAACTCAATGGACTGATAAGCGAAAAGTCGAATTTTGCCAGTGTTGTAGTAAACATTTTGGTGCCGTCAAACTACTTGATACCCAATTTGTTACCAATCCCGTGTATGTGTCAGTATCAGATATAGTAATATATCAGCCGTGAAAATAAACATTCTGAAAAAATTTTACTCTATAAATAACATATAGACGGTCTTCAGCGATGAGTGTATTGGCCGCAAAATATCCACGATTTGCGTAAGTAATGGAATAGGTGACAGGCAGACACAACTACAGGCTCCCTGCGATTGACATTCTATGAATGAGTACCGATGTGACTCACAATCACGCAGCCTACTATATATATGACGCTAATAAAGGGCTCCAGGCCGTAGCCATTTGTTTTGTTTAATTCATCTATGCAAGGCACTTGGACTCTGACGCCAGCCCTGTTATTACTATCACGATGCTGAACTCATACCGCAACAGGCCACCTTGACAACGTAGCTCAAATACTAGATCATAGAGCTTAGCTCGAAGTTTGTAGCCCGAATCTGTCTGTCGTTAATATGATATGAAGATGGAAGTATGTGATGATACTGAGTTTATTTTATGTGAAGGAACTGGAAGAGTGATGTATAAAGTATATCCTACATTCATTACGCATTATTTTATAGGTATTGTAAACAGACTATTTCGGGTACATGTTGTGTATATTTTGGCTATGAATTCCAAAACAATTGAGCTAATAGAAGTTAATTTTATCGCCGTCATAATCTCCATTAACTTGATAATCTGGGCTCTTATCAAAAGCCCGTCAGAACGAATGCAGCGTTAGCGCGCCATCTATTCCATTGACAAACCACAGGTATGGTTATGGGCTCGCTGCAAGCCGATGTATGAATAACAACATCTGCTCCTTAAATGTCTTGATAGTTCTGTTTCGGGTAGCATCCGCTTATCAGCAAGCTGATATGACGATTACCGCTGAATAATATACTGATTTGGCGCATTTCGTTCAGCGGTAATTGGTTTGTGGCGCCAAACGAAGCCAGATGATGTGTAATATTTCACAGCACAGGGTTTCCTGAGCAAAAGCTTGAAATTTTACGCTTAATATGTAACGGAGTTACACGTGCCCTTGTATTATACAGTTAGTGTAATAACACAGTGGTGTGGCTACATCGTAATAAGAAGCCACCACATGGCAGGATTGCCACCAGTAATGCATATCAAATAGGTTTTACTATGTTAATTTGGTATTACTATATAATTAGGAAAACCTAAGGTTTTAGATATTGGCGGCTCTGCAGCAACTAAAACAATTAAATGCAGTTTCAACTTCGAACGAAAGAGAGTCTTAACCTGGTTAAGGCTTTAGTACTTGAGGTAGCGGATTGCTATCCGCTCGCACTCGTACTGGCTCTTGGAAAGAATGTAAGGTCGGCGACCTTTGCTTAACGTTCTCTGAGCAAAGAGCTACGGCAGCCCC
>NW_020187532.1:847933-848799 GCF_900000015.1 Plasmopara halstedii | reverse complement strand
CGGCGGTCGACCCGGTCGTCACCGCCCGCCACCGACTCTTTTCGATGAGAACGGTGACATCCACTATGATGTAAAACGTCTAGTGAGGCGACGTCGTCACCAGGGTCAGACCTAATATCTGGTGAAGTGGCGAGGATGTCTCGACTCCGAATACTCGTGGGAGTTTGAGACGCCACTTCAGCAAGATTGCCCAGACGCCGTGGACGCTTTTGGTCATAAAATCAGGACGCCCCGCGCTTCCCGGCAATAGCCAGGGAGTAGAAGGGCCATGAGTCGAGCTCAAGGGGTGGCCCTGAGCTCTTGCGGTCGCAGACACAGAGCTCGCGGGAGCGTTGGGGGGTTGGCTCATATGTCGCAGGGCGACAATCTAAAGGGGGTCGACGGCGTGCGTTGAGTTTGGCAAACTCAAATCGGAGCTGTCGCCCCACACGCACGTCCACTTCCTTGTGGCTCAACGGCAAGGCATACGGTGAGGAAAGGTTTCGGTGCCGTTGCACCCATCGCTCAAAGAGCACTTCGTCTTCAGGTATCGTCCGCTTAGCGGGTACACGAGAGCCACCTCGTTGAGCACGTAGACGAGTGCGATAAACGTTCAACGGACTCTTTTGTGGGACCAAGAAACGATCTCGAAGAGATTTCCGTTCGGCAAGGCCAGCTTTTGTAATGGCCGGGGCCCCGATGATGTGGGGGCGTAACGATCGAGTTACCACGTCCTTCGCTTCCACATCGGGATCCGCCGGGCGGAAGCCAAATTCCACACGAGGGTCACTGACCGACCGTGGATGGGCGCGTATCAGAGCCGCCTTACGCTCAGCTTCCAGCTGCTGCATCTATGCCTCATCGAGGTCACTGGTGATTTCACCACG
>NW_020187532.1:847816-847923 GCF_900000015.1 Plasmopara halstedii | reverse complement strand
CCAAGTCATGAACTGATGACTGTGCCGGGCAACATTAATGGAAATCCTGTCATCATTTGATTGACAGTGGAGCGACAAACAACTTATGCCGCCCGAATTTGAGTACT
>NW_020187532.1:847592-847806 GCF_900000015.1 Plasmopara halstedii | reverse complement strand
CGTAATATTACACAACAGAAGATGTATTGTATTAGGAATGAATTAGCATAATTTAGCAGAATACCCCACAATAACAAAGTATACATTAGTATGCTATAACCATTCAGTTTATTATTAACCGAGTAAAGCTAAATTAAAGAATACGTGACTTCTAACCAGGTCCCACATTAGCTCAGATGGTAGAGCGCTTGCAAAATACAAGCAAAGGTCCTTC
>NW_020187532.1:836957-847582 GCF_900000015.1 Plasmopara halstedii | reverse complement strand
TACGAGAATTCCGATGAATACGTACCGCACTCGACACTGTGCTCAACGATGAAGCGCTCCTATACCCGCAATGCGGACGATTTCTGTGGTGCTCGCCTCTGGCGAAACCGCTGCAGATGACGAAATGCTTTTGGAGCGATGGGTGCAACAGCACCAGAACCTTTCCTCGTTGTTCAACTTACAGTTGATCCACGGGGAGTTGACGCGCGTGTCCAAGGCCATCTTTGGTTTGAGTTTGTCATACTCAAGGCGCGTCGCCAACTTCCTTCGGATTGTCTCCCCGCGACGTATGGGTTGGTCCATCACGCTCCCGTGAGCTCTTAAGTCTCTCACACCGGTGACTCTGCGACCGCAGCAGCTCAAGACCATAGCTTTAGCTCAGCTCATGGCCCTTCGGTTTCCCTGGCTCTTGCCGAGAAGCGCGGGGTGTGCGACGACGCGGAACGGCTTGACCATCTTATCAAAAGCGTCCACGACGTCTGGGCAGTCTTACCGAAGTGGCCCTTCAAACTACCACGAGTTCTTGCAGTTGGGTACCTCCGCCACTTCACAAGATATGTAAATCGACCCTGGCGACGACGCCGGCCCATAAGACGTTCCACGTGATAAAGGACACCACCATTCCCCGGCGGCAAACGATGACGACTGAGTCGATCGCTGTCCAGTCACTCGCGATGCTCTTCAAGCTCTGAGGGCGAGGTCCGTCGCGATCGGAACTCCGCTGAGCATCATGCTGAGTTCGCATACCGCTGCGCGAAAGACCTAGAGATCTTGGAGCACGTTGAGCACTAGCTGCATCACGCTGAGGACTATCGTGCTCTGTCGGAGCGGCCTCTAGCCTTTGAGCAAACGAATGTGTCGTTTCATGCGAAGGTGGAGCGCTTGGCGCCATTGAGATGGAGATCGTTGTATCTTGTGCTTGGAACCAGATGCTGGCCCAGCTTCTGGGTAGTTGAGCGCCTATGGGCGTCGCTTTGGTGCCAAAGCTTCAGCGTTCACTTGCGCCGGACTTCAAAGTTTTGAACTTTTTTCTACCTCGTCCGTCGTTACATTTCTTCTTGCATGTCTTGGCTTTCAGCAATCGCATCGCGAGCCGACTCAGCCTGGTGGACAGGAAATCATCGCCTTCTTTCCGAACAGTGCGAGGGATGATATCACCTAGCCGCTCGACTATTCCTCCCCCACCGATCTTCGAGCCATGGGATGACCGCAGACCGATGGTGAAGCTGAGCGCGTGAATTGCGTCGTCGATGGCGTTCTTCGCAGCGTCTACGCTGAGACTCCGAGGTGCTGGATAGCCATGCTACCACTCTTAGATTTTGCTCTGAACAATACAGAGCATTCGTCTACCGGCTACACGCCGTTGTACGTGAACATGCTTATTCATCCTCGCGTCCCGCTGACGCCGATGGTCCGCTGATGACATTTCCAGCTTGGTTCCCAGCATCTTGGAGATCGTCGAAATAAGTCTTTGTGAGAGACAATTGAATCCGGGAGTCCGTGTTGACGAAAGACACGATCCGCAAATAGCATCGCTGTACCGACATCGTTGTTGGATTCGGCACCGCCGCAAGATGAGCCATCTTGCTCAAACGGTCGACGAAAAGTTTTGGTCGCCGAGTCCTTCGGCAAGCCAAACACAAAGTCCGAATTCATGGACTACCAACATCCGAGGGTACCGGCAGACTGGCCAGCGGTGCCGCCGCATTCAGATAGAATTTCACTCTCTGACACGTCTCACACATGCGCACATAGGTGCTCGTCCATTTTTACAGCTTAAGCCACCAGTAGTGGCAAATTACAGAGTTGTAGATCTTTTCACGACCAAGCGGCCTCAATGAGGATACGGTACTTCAAATCCTCATCGTGGCAACCGCAAATTTGCGGCGTATCCGTCGGGTCGGTGCTACAATACAGCAATCCATTA
This sequence comes from Plasmopara halstedii, assembly GCF_900000015.1. NCBI lineage: Eukaryota > Oomycota > Peronosporomycetes > Peronosporales > Peronosporaceae > Plasmopara > Plasmopara halstedii. Next base: position 845,655 of record NW_020187532.1, on the reverse strand, counting down.
TTCAATGAATATCAGTGTAACGTACACGCAGTCGCGACGGCAACTTCTTGTCCGAGTTTCCAAACTCCTTGCACTTGAGAGCCTGTAGAAGCACTACGCACATATCATCACCCGCGAACGCGACGCGGATCAAATCCGTCGTGGACGACGTCACTGTCGTGTCCTGAACATGCTCAAAATATGGTCTTTGTGACAGCGCATCAGTCAAAGCTTTCTGCTTTCCTGGCTTATACTTTACCTTGAAGTCATATTTTGCGAAGAAGCACGAACACCTGGCCATCCTCTGAGAGAGATGAGGCGACTGAGTCGCAGTGCGTAGTGACGCATGATCTGTGTCGATCACAAACGGCTTGGAGCCGAGCAGGTGAACCATGAACTTGACAAGTGTATTCTTCATCGCAAGTGATTCCTTGTCGTCGACTTGTAAGTTCTTCTCCGCAGCCTTGAGCGAGCGCGGTCACCCGATCCCGCCCCCCGGTGTCTGCTTGCAGCAGTGCGTAGCTGATGGCAAAGTCTAAAGCGCTGCCAGCGGAATATCAATCTCTTTCATGGGAATTGGTAATACCCACCGACCAAGTTGCGTGCACTGTGCTTTGCAGATCCAACCATGTTGTTCTAGGTAACATCCTTCCTATGAATCGGCGTCTGTGCCGATATGTTAGCAAATTTTAGCTTATTGTAAGCGTGAACGATACGCCACTTGCCGTTTAGTTTCCGGACACAAAATGCGAGTGTCGAATGGAGAGACTTGCTCTCAATCACCATTTCTGCGTCGTGCTTCGCACGGAAAATGGTGCCAGCGACGTCACACTGATCCTTAGGCAGGAGTCATTGGCGTGTTACGTAGTATTTGGTTCTCGGGGCCAGGTCGATTTCATGACGCACCCTCAGTCCGGAGGTAGGACCGACGGCGGGTCCTTAAAGACGACGCCTTAAAATTTCTTCATCAAAGAATAGTACAACCGAGAGGATGCTATAGGATCATAGATCCACTTTGTGCGCTCAGCACCTTATAGGTGTCCCCCAGGACAGCTTCATCCAGAAGCGATGATGAGATGATTCCCTCTTCCGGTCGTATAATGACCACTTCGGCTCAGCCGTCTGCCTTCAAGGCACCGCCAAACTCTTCGACGGACATCTCGTCCAGCTCAAGAAGAGCGTTCACCGCAGGAAGAGCCTTGAGGGTGACTTCGCCGTCTTCTTTCTCCGTCATACCGTTGACGAGGATTTATAGCTGTTCGCTATCGTCTACGGAAGACATATCCTGGATCAGGGTCAAAGCTAGTATAGGCGTCGCCGTCGTCTCCCCACAGAAGTTGTACGTCTCGGCGAGACCAGTGGGAACACACACTCAGCGTCGTCGAGTGTTAGCCCCACTTCCTACTCCACCGGATCCCTGATATTATTAGCAACATCCGACGAAGAGCTGCTAGCTCTGCAGTCTTCGTCCAGTGGATAACGTGCCACCCCACGCGCATCTGAAGGGCCTTGCCCTAGATACCTCGAGCCATGTCCGCCATGCCACTCATAACATGCATCGACTGCTTCAAAACGTGAGCAGTGCTCAGTGGATTACGTGCCACTTCACGTGCACCACTGAGGCCTCGCCCTCGATTCCTCGGCCCATGGCACGCATGGCATGCAGCGACTGCTCCGGTACTTGAGCAGCGCTTAGTGACTTAGGTGTCACTCCACGTTCAGCCCGCGAGCCATCTTGTCCGATACACCTTGGGTGTTCACCAACTCGGATACTGCGATCTCCAGCACGCTGACCGTCTCGGTCCAGTGCCGTACCAATAGCGTTTCTGCCTACTAGCAAAGGTGGCTTCATGACTTACCAAAGCTCCGCCAGGAGGCGTGCGTAGCAGACGCCTAAGGTCTTCGACCTTCAGTCGATCCATGGATCATGGTGTTCCAACCATGACAAACCAAGGATGAGATCATGCCATGAATCCAATTCTAAGACTAAGCAGCGTTTCACGCTATCAAAGTCAAGAAACTTGACACCGGAGACCAGAGGTTGTTGCACGCTCTCAGGGCCAAGCGGAGACATCAGCATTTTAAGCCCGTCCTGCATGCCCTGAGGCAAATAAGATATCTACTCCATTCTCACAGAGGGTCAGTCTTAACGACTCAGGTGTAGATTGACTACAAGTGCTACGTGCATTGGCTGATCAATACCATCAAGATCTTTGGCTTTGCAGTAACGAAAAGGATAGCTCAAAAAAGTACTCAATGTCTATTCAATTGCAACCAGAAACGCATAAAGCAATATGACAGAATAAAGATTTTATGCCATGGCTTTACCGCCATAGTGCAAAAGGTAGTGTGTTAGCATGGAAGCAATATTTTCACTAATATCCCATCAGGTAGTACAGAGCTAGAAAAAGTATACACCAAATGAATAAGAGAAAGTTTAGGTATCTTGGCGACAACTTCCGCAGCCACCACTCTACCCACCATCGATAATAGCTTTTCTTTGAAGTCTTCATAAGCATACTATCCGTGGTTACGTGAGCGTAATCTAACAAGTCGAGCAAGAACACAACTTGATATCGTGACGGAAACTACATCAGGTCAGCAAGCCATTATCAAAACAGGTGACAAAATACTTTTACGAGTTTCAACGGCAGCAATTTTCATAAGGTAAATTATAGGCTAAACTGGGGCGACTTGTACTTCGATATTATACGCTCCATATAGACTTTGAGTGGGAACAGCTGATAAACGCATTACGATAAGTACGACACATCACGCACTTAACATCGGAGAATTATGATTATAAACTGTTTTAGCCACAACATTTCAGGGTGTCAACAGCAAATAGAGCTTAACATAGAAATGTACCAGCCCAAGAATAATATTTGCGGGAGGCAAAAAAAATAAGGACACAAACGAGACCTGACAGTATGTTGTTTGTGACGAATGACCTGATCTCGATTTCTGACTAGCACCAGTAATCTTCTTCAACGCTCGCTCAGTATAGAGATTGTTGGAGGGGGAAAAATCATAGACGCACTGATGCAAGTCACGAGACCTGATCGTATATTGTTTGTGACGAATGACCTGATCATAGATTTCTGTCTAGCGCCAGAAATCTTCCTCAAAGGGTGCTCAGTATAGAGCTATATTTGTGCTGATTACCACGTTGAATCGCTCGTTTGATATTTTCTGCGGGTCCGCATCATGAATGATTAAAATTTGCGCTATAAATATACACGTTGCACCTGGCTGCAGTAGGTTTTTATGCACTTTGAACCAAGGAAGCTTTGCTTAAATGAGTTCATGTCATCTCGCGTACAGATAGTAATTTTGCATGCTGTCAGCAAAAAAGTGGATCTACTTGCTGCTATATATTTACGAGGGTGTCAAATATTTAATATTTTAAATCAACTAGTACAAAATTCAAAATTTACGATGCTCGTTGATATAAATATCAGCTTGTATGACTTGTGGCTAACAGCCCTCGTGTTCATCTGATTCCTCACTGGTATCATTACTATTTTGGCACGTCTGAGTTTTGCGTAGCTTCACAAACTGTGATATATACTTGTTCAATTGTACAGCACACATCTCTTCTTTCCATTAAGTAGTAGATCGCATTGTCTTCTCAATATACTATTTAAAAATGAGCGTTTAAAGAGCACCCACTTTGTTTGGAACTCCACGCCACTCCTTGTACAAAATAGCGCCTTCTTTATGAGCATGCTCGCATAAGATAGTTTTATCTCTTGCAATACATCATTTGGCTCAGCGAGCTTCTGAGAGTGAGTCGGTCCTTTTAGATGAAATATTACAACGTCGGTGAGATAGCTAAGGTGTCTTCCGATGGGAGCAGTCGAAGCAAATGTATCAGTCTTCACACAACATCATATTTCAGCATGCTAGTATGCAAGCGCCACACTGGCAGCGGCTTGATCACATCGTGGTTACGAACTTGCTTATTTTGATGCTGCTCTCGCGCCGAGGCAAAGTCCTCTACATGTGTGCCTTTTGCTCATACAGAAAGCGAAACGAGCGCCTAAATCAAACTGCAGTCACTTATTGACCGCACAGGTCGCCACTCTTCAGTGGCACAGCCTTTCATTGAAGCAGCAGCGAAAGAGTATATATTCGCTCTCTCATGATGTCACCTTGTATACTGAGCGCTGGTAGAAATGTTGAAGTTTATCGCACTTGGATTACACACTGGGGGAAGAAGACTCGTCGCTTCACCCTTTTGATAGCTTTACCAAACAACGTCAGCAAAGCAGATGTCCGAAAATAGCGTATTTATATGTTAGACTTCACAAACAACAAAGCACGAAGTGGGCATCGACGTGAATGAGTTCCTGTCAGATTATTTAGCTGACGCAGGACATCATCTCACTCTCTAAGTCCCGGCGTGCGGTCGATACCAATTCTCGGATGCGCTCTCTGAGTAACGCCATCGCACTAAGTGACTAAAAAGACCCAGAACGTATCACCGCTCAAGAACGGAGGGTAGCTACAAGGGGCCATGAAGACTTTGCTTCGTTTCTAACAGAGCACCTCTCATTCGATCAGCTTGTAATAGCTTAAAATATCGATTCTATCTCGATTCTCATTCGAATGTCAGAATCCCAATTCGATGTCTTCCTCGCTGCAGCCATAAACGGCATTATGGGGCGTAAACGCTACATAGCATTGTAGACGACAGACACTGCATGAGCGGTAGTCTAGCAGTGCTTAGATTCACCCTTTTTTCAACAAAGATGTTCGTGTGTGCTTTACCTGTCCATGGGATTGACACTCGATTTTGTACTTTGCGTCTATTAGCCATTGTGTCGTGCACTCGACTCATGACACTGAAACGCGTTGAGATATACTCTGCGATTTCGCTCCGAAGAAAAGCCGAGCTCGTTTTAGCGATCTTAATAATATCAACAGCCTTTCCATTCCAATTTCTTAATTTGTAGCGGTGTTAAAGAAAAAGAGAAGCTTACCTGACCATCTATGAAAAGTGGTTAATTTGTAAAGACAGATACGGCTTCATTCATCGCAATCTCAATGGATGGGGGCAACTTGCCGCAGGCTTTTTGGAAAAGTCATTTGAAGAAGATCTTTCATTCTCTAAAATTTGCGTTCCGTCTACTCGCCAGTCTTCAGATTGTTCACGGTGGACATGTTTAATCTAGTGTATAGCAAATAAAAAAGTTTGCTGCAAAGTGCGGACACAATGGCCACTGGCAAGCTGTGACGAGGAATGGCTTAGCTTTTTCTTATCGGTAATTGCATCACCGAGAGCAGCAAGATAAGTCATTTTGCCCAGTTAGCTACAGTTTCGGTATTACCGGACGCGTCATTGGAGAGACCAGAGTACAGTAGATACGTATATGCTGCCAACTCTTTGCCAATACTGACAGTCTGACCAAAGGCGTCAGCGCCACACGTTGTGCTTCCATACGATCGTACCCTCTCATACATGTTGGTCGACCAGTTGAAAACGCTCACTAAACAGTATGACTTTTCTCTTCCGCGGTAGTCACCCCCTGATGTATCATAAGCCTCGACCAACATTTTGTATCTGCGACCCTCACAATAAGACTCATGTCAAGTATCAAGTGGATCAGCGATCAGTACAGCAAGCCATGAGATAAAAAATCGCGGCCCAGTCATGCAACCGGAAGTCTCGATAGAGCGGCATCTGATTAGTACTCTGTTGGATTCCATCGCTTTCAGATAGGCAACACAGGTTGCGTCTAACCCTTACGCAGTACGTTTCGCTCTATCAATGGACAATATCACTTTCATGACATGCAACAATTTATGGTAAATTCGACATGAAAGCGCATCTGACATCATACTAAGCCGAATGAGCTTGCACCTTAAGCATCTTGTAAATCTCTTAGATAAATGTGGTGGCGATGTCGCTGTGCGCAACGAAGCATGAACTGTATAAAGCACAAAAGGTGAAAGCCAAGTAGGTGCAATACATTATACCTGTCGTAAACGAGGCATTTTTCTCGGCAACTCTTAGCTAGCGAGATCCAGACGTGATTGCGGGACCGTGCCCAGTGGCATCTGTCTGGAGCCAAGTGCAGTCTATTGCAAAGACCGAATTGCTACATACAATTCAAATTCTCCGATCTGGGTTCGGAAGAGCCAGAATGAGGGCACGCTTAAGCTTTCTGTTTCCAGCCTTCAAGGTCGCCTTTTTCCGCCACACCCCAGTATCACTTAACATTCTTCTGGAGGAACCGGTGTTTGGGATCTGCTCACATGCCATGCTTCCCAATAAAGCGATTCATAAGAGGTATGAAAGACGCACTTGTCGATATCGGCGATCAGCCGATACAAATGTATATACTTGAGTACTGCTCGCAAATTTCTATGCTTGTTTACTTTACATGTAGTTGTCTACAACCGAGTCTTAATACTATGAGTGTATGCATCGTCGACATGGGTTTAAAGATAGGTTTTATGTGGCCTGAACAGTTGTGTGACCGGACAATAAATCGCCGTCGGACCGTTTAGCAGTTCCAGTGGCCTAACCAGACATTACTAGAGCACTCCGCTCGAAGTATGAGAAGGCTTCACTGTCTCTCATGGACACCATTAGTTTATCCATGAAAACAGAGCAAGCGTACACGACCATGTTATTCCACACCATATTGATTTCTGCAAAAGGCGTTTGTGCTGCACGATTCTCCACTTACCGTAAACAATTATGACAGCCAAAGCTGGTGCCAAGCGATTAGATTCACCCTCTCCCACGAAAGCAGCTTTGTGCTTCGCACGAAAGAAACGTTACACTTATTCCTCGTTAAGATCCGTTGATATGTGAATCAGTATTGAGCTTCGGGAACCTGACACAGAAAATACACTTCCTATCCATTATTCCATTAAAGACCCTTCAAGACTCCGGAAAACCGTCGCATATTACTATTCAAGCAGAGATACATCCTAAAGACCTCAATATATGTTAGCTATTCTCTGCCTTATGCCGCTACCTACCCTCCGAGCTTTGCTCAAGTACGTTGTATATTTTGAAAAAACAATCCGGACAATCTGATATTCAACACCAAAGATATTGTATCATATGTCCGCGACAAAAGCGCATCTGCCTTGTATCGTTGGTGGAATCATCTCTCGCCGAAGCTCCACCAGAAAATAAGTGTGTGGTGCCCTACGTATCAATCCTAAGTAAATCCAGGGTCCATACCTTTTAAGCTTCGCCATAGCTAGGATGAGATCATATCGAATTCGGATCCAGGACGAGAAAATGTTCCACGATCACAAAAAAGCTTAGACAAATATTCACTGTTTCACTAATGACCTCGTTGCAAGCTGCTCAAATGTTGTGTCTTAATCGGCATCTTCGATACCTCCGCAAATTATGTACTGTTTTTGACAGTCGCTCGTCGTAAGTAATTGTAGAACGCTTTTGGGGCCACACATGGCTTCGTGCATTCTTACTCATTTTCATTGCCCATTGACCTCGATCCCCACGGGGTACAAACAAGCCAGGTTTCCTCGCAGAATACCAGCCTATGTTTACTGGCAGTTGACAGTTTCTCACGAGTGTTCGTCAGCGCTAGAGTCCGACCCTTCGTACCGCTAGCCAAAGAAAGAGGGAGAATGCAGAGCACAGATATTAAATACTCACTCAGATTTAACATCTGCAATCTCACCAAGCTGCTATACAGCCATAATTCCTCTCTCTTCTTCCTCAGCATGGCTGAGATCTACCGTTTTGGCGCGCTTGTAGAGCTTCCAGCTCTGATAGCCTTAAAGGCAGTCACGGCGCGGCAATTAGACTCTGCATTTGATGCAACAGTCACCGCTTCACGAAAGAAATAGAATAAACGCGAAGATCTCAATGCGAGGTGCACCTTTATGAGACCCAACACGAAGATTATACCTGTTACCACCTCCAGGATGGGGTCTGATAATAATAATACGCAACATTTAAAATATCAGGCCGGCCATGATGGTTGGACTAGAGCTAGGAGACGCTTGATCTGGCGGTACTAACACAAGCGATATACGGTTGCTTATATCTTTCCATGTTCGAAATGCCTCTTTTGTTGCGGTGTTGTACCACAAGCGCGACGCGTTGTTGCTCCATCTGGAGTATGGCCGGATTTTGGCTCTTTCACCATCATTTTGATTTGTTCTCCTTCTATTCAACCAAAAGTTGAAAAGTTTACATCAACTGGGAGCGCAGTCCGCTCCCACCACCGACTTGTTGAGGACTTCTTGGAGGCGTCCACACCGCTTTCAGCCCATGGATCACCAAGCATGCTATACATCAGCGATACATAAGATAACGAAGAAGCGTGTCTGGGTGTCCCGAGGATAGATAGTCGAACCACCTTTATTTCATCCTCGCATAAGATCTAGTCTCTTCACGACTCGGCCGTCAAATTGTCTACAACTCTACCTAGTTCATCATTGACGTGCGTCTTGCACAACGGCAGCGAGTCAGCTCAAATTGAAATGTAGATCACGTTTTTAAGCTCTATCCATAAAGGACCCGGAAGCCTCTCAAATAACTTAGTGCTTCTTACTCTTTCTTGTGGTATCACATTATAGTCAAGTCTATTTGAATAAGTATCAGATACTTACGTTAGTAGTAAAAGCATCTGCTATTGCGCTAACAGCTCACGTGTCCATTCTGAATTTTGATATACAACACAAAAGTGTATTTCGTTAATGCAGTAGTACAGTACGTACC
>NW_020187532.1:836547-836615 GCF_900000015.1 Plasmopara halstedii | reverse complement strand
CCCAGGCGGGTAAGCCGGGTACGCAGAGTAAGCATACGGCTGGGAGTACGCAGCGTATGGGCGCGACT
>NW_020187532.1:825591-825750 GCF_900000015.1 Plasmopara halstedii | reverse complement strand
CGTACGTACCCAACTGCACACAGTGTCAACGGATGGAGGGCGGGGATTGCCGCGTGGGATGTATTCAACGGCCGCTGAATGCTTCCATTGGTCGACTAAACCCGATAAATTGTCCTTGAAAACCTTGTAAATACCATATCACCAGCTTGAAGGTAGGGT
>NW_020187532.1:824337-824937 GCF_900000015.1 Plasmopara halstedii | reverse complement strand
TGCAGTCACAGCTAACACTACCGTGATCCGCATGGATGCAAACCCTGTCGAACGGAGTTCAACATGGCGTGCTCCGGTGATATCGACGGTTGTATCTCGTGGATCCTAAAAAACAGCGGTTTCGTCCATTAAAATAGTTCTCTCAAGCTCAAAACGCGGGAGATTACTTATGAGATACTTCATGTAGCTGAGGGCACGCCCCACAAGCACATCGTCCGACAAAACTGTTAAATTGTTCTTTTGCGCAATGAAAGATCACTGCGCTTCATAAACTTAGAAATCCAAGCATCACACGCCACAAAAGCAGATCCATCTTCATCCGGCGATCCGTAAAGCTCACGTGCAGCCAACTCAATCCATTCTCGTGTGACCTTCGCTTTGCAAAGACGGCGGCGTCCAGCAGTAGGTCCTCGAGAGTTCTTTGGTATGGTTGAGCACTCAAAATCTCGTCTCTGTTGCGCCACCACTTTCGAAATGTGGCAGCATCAACACTCCACCCTTTCTTGCGAAAGTGAGGCGCCGCGCGACTCGGCACGCCACCACCTTGCTCGCCGATCCACTTGATCGCCTCCTGCTTCTTTCCGAGCTTAATTGCTTATA
>NW_020187532.1:824214-824327 GCF_900000015.1 Plasmopara halstedii | reverse complement strand
TGTTAAGCCTCCCGGTACAACGCACATGGCAATATCTCGCTGGTGGCACTTAGCTTTACTCTTCTTGGATATATGCGCTCTCATCGAGGCGCACACAAGAGCTTTTCCCGGAA
>NW_020187532.1:824140-824204 GCF_900000015.1 Plasmopara halstedii | reverse complement strand
TGCTAAAGTGTTTACAGCGGCCTTTTATTTGAAGAGGTCTTTTAATCGAAGCGGTCTTTTTTTC
>NW_020187532.1:823991-824063 GCF_900000015.1 Plasmopara halstedii | reverse complement strand
CCAATCCATTCTCGTGTGACCTTCTCTTTGTGAAGACGGCGGTCGATAATAGCGTCCAAGGCCCTCGAGAGC
>NW_020187532.1:823608-823813 GCF_900000015.1 Plasmopara halstedii | reverse complement strand
GTGGATATAGCGCGATTTCCTTTCTTCTCCTTCCGAATCACGAGCGGTGGAAGCTTCCGGCCACTTGCAGTCACAGCTAGCACTACCGTGATCCGCATGGATGCAAACCCTGTCGAACGGAATACAACATGGCGTGATCCGGTGATGTCGACGGTTGTATCTCGTGAATCCTAAAAATAAACAGCGGTTTGGTCCATTAAAATAA
>NW_020187532.1:823177-823598 GCF_900000015.1 Plasmopara halstedii | reverse complement strand
GAAAATTCGATGGGGGCTTGTAATAGTAGAAGGTCTTCTATTCGTAAAAATCCGTTATATATTTAGCATATTTTGGAAAATCTAAACTTTACAATCAGGAAAATCAAAATCAGTTTTGGATTTTGAACCGAAGAGTCAATTAGCCTTGGGAAGGCAATAATTACTCTTGGAGTAAGCAGATTGCGATCCGCTAACTCGTACTTGTTCTAAGTATAGAACGAATGGTCGGTTACCTATGCCCATGGATCTCAGCTATGCTGAGCACGAGAGATCAGAGCTCCGAGCTACCAGGCAGCACGCAAACACACGACGGTGTTTTGTCTGTGGGGATACACGTCACCTGGGGAACGGTTGCCCCCTGTGCAAGGCGTGTCAAGGTTCTTCGAACCATCGCCCCAACGCCTACCTGTCTGTTTCGTCA
>NW_020187532.1:822338-823167 GCF_900000015.1 Plasmopara halstedii | reverse complement strand
CGAACGCGATCACTCGATCTCGCCCCTCGGCGTCTGCTTGCAGCAGTGCACAGCCGATTGCAAAGTCCGAAGCGTCACAGAAGACGCTGAAAGAACGATCAGGGTCTGGCAGTGCCAGTATTGGTGCATGAAGGAGGTCTGTTGGCCCCGTCAAAAGCCTCCTAATGTTCGGTGTTCTAACACCATTTCGAATCCTTTTTAAGGAAATTGAATTATGACCGGGTCATTTCTGCGTAATGTACGCTATACTTGTGCAAGTAGTTGGCGAGACCAAGCCACTTACGCAAGTCCTTCTAATTCTTTGCAACCGGCCAATCTACAATAGCCTTGACCTTAGCGGGATCCGCTCGAAGGCCACGCTTCTTAATGAAGCACCCTTAAAAGGAAATCTATTCTGCGCCAAGATGCAGTTTTCTGCATTGGCGTACAGTTTGTTAGTGCGCATGCACTCGAGCACCGCTCTTAGATAGACGACGTGGTTCTCCTCATCTGTCCTCCCGTGCTCCGCACGACTGTGGACGAAAACATCGTCAAATTATGTCTGTGCATACGCCCTGTGGGGCCTGAACAACTGCGTCACAAGACGATTAAATGTTGCTGGTGCATTTGACAGCCCTTGGGGCATCACCAGCCACTCTCAGAGCAGGCCGCTCGAAGTGCTTACCGCTGTCAGCGGAATATCACTCGCTCTCATGAGCATTTGGTAATATCCATCTACCAGATCGATTTTGTATATCCCACCATATTGTTCTGAAAAATATCCTTTCTAGGAGCTGGCGTTTGTGCTGGAATGGTGGCAGCGTTGAGCTTATTGTAAGCATGAACGATC
>NW_020187532.1:821183-822328 GCF_900000015.1 Plasmopara halstedii | reverse complement strand
ACTTGCCGTTCGGCTTCCGAACACAAAACGTGGGTGTCGAATGGGGAGACTTGCTCTCGCGCACCATCACTGCGCCGTGCTTCGCACGGAAAAAGGCGTCAATGACGTCGCACTGCTCCTTGGGCAGGGGCTATTGGCGTGTTACGCAAAAGTTGGTTTCCGAAACCAAGTCGATCTCATGACGCACACCCCAGTCCGGAGGTAGGACCGAAGGCGGGTCTTTGGAGACGACGTCTTGATCTTCCTTTACCAAAGGATAGTACGGGTCCAAGGGATTCCGTAGGACCGACGATCCAATTCGTGCGTTCAGCACTCTCTTGGTGTCTTCTAAGACGCGATGACGAGTTTATCTCCTCGTCCGGTCGTTCAATGACCACTTCGGCCAAATAGCCTGCCTTCAAAAAACTGCCGAACTCTTCAAGGGACACCGCGCCCCGCTCAATAAGAGCATCTACTGCTAGCATAGCCTCGAGGTGGACGTCGCCATCTTTCTCCCCGCCATACCGTTGACGAGGGTGTAAAACTGTGCACCTTCGTTTAACGGTAGACACACCCTGGATCAGGGTCGACGCCCGGCGTCTTGCAGCCAGCATACGGCGTCGCCGTTGCCTCTGCACAGAGGTTCTATATCTCGGTGAGACCAGGGTGAACACGCACTCTGCGTCGTCTGGTGTCACCGTCCCCCTTACTTTCCGCTCCTTTGGAGCTCCGATGTTTTCTACAACATCCGAAGAAGAACTGCAATCTCGCAGGCTTCGATTAGTGGATAACGTGCTATTCCACGCGCATCTGAAGGGCTGTGCCCAAGATGCCTTGGACTCTGTCCGACCACGCCATCAATGGCATGCAGCGACTGCTCCGCAACAAGAGCAGTGCTCAGTGTTTACGTGCCACTCCACGCGCATCCACCAGGAGACGTGCGCGTGTCGCCCAGGGTCTTTGACCTCCAATCAATCGATGACTCATGGTGTTCCAACCATGCCATTCCTAGGATGAAATCATACCTTGCCCTAAATGTCTAAGACTAGACAGCGTTTCACGCTATCGAAGTTGACTCCGAGGCCCACAGGAACCTTCGGGATCGTGACACGCTCCCCACCGCTAGGCGAACAGTGACTATGTCACCCAACCGCGCTTTCAGCGCT
>NW_020187532.1:809726-819754 GCF_900000015.1 Plasmopara halstedii | reverse complement strand
AATTTGAAATGACGTCCTCTGGTCATATAGTGAGAGAAAATGTTTTTCTGGAGTAGCTTGTCATTACTATAATCATCTATTATTATGAGCTCAGGTTTATTGGAGCTCATGGGTGTATGGCGCACCTGGTCAACTTTGGGAGGTGAATCTGGATCTGCAAATGTGATGAAATCTTCGAGCTTATCTCGGAGATATTCATAGAGCTCTTGGTGTGGATTGCGAGCAATAATCGTGAGATGAGCGAATACATGAGGAGAATTCTTGAGAATGAACATGCATAGGTTGTTCTTCCCACTAAAAGAAGGGCCAAGGACAACCATCCGAAAAAGCTTCTTTATATCGAGTGCTGAGATATCACCCATAGCAGCTGATTTGAACTTTTTCGGCAGCGAAGACCCATAATCTGGAATTGTGCTCATAGTCGTGTCTTTTAATCGATGAATCTATATAGATTAAGATAAAACAAACATGAGTTCAGGTTTCGCGTATCCTCAACCAATATTCATATCACCGATCTACAATCCTGCGTTCTATCTGTCGTTAGACGCTAGTGGGTATCTCACATATCAGTATGCGCAAACCCTATACCTTAGCAAGGATGACTATCGTCTTACATACATCGCGGGGATCGTTCCCGGAGTAGCTACCGCAAGTAAAGCTCTTGTACTCGACTCTACACGATCTTGTACCAATATTTACGGCATGACCTTTGACTCTGGAGGTACGGGAATTGACACTCCTGGTCTAAAATTCGGAGGCATAACTTTTGATCAATCGCTTTATCTATCGATCACTCAGGGCGCTGCAACTGCTTCAAAAGCAGTAGTGCTCAATGCTTCTAAAGACATAACTGGACTAGGATATGTCTCTGGAGCTACTATGAACGCTACATCGCTTGTCAGTGGCACTGCTGCGGATTTTGGAGCTCTGTCGATTGGGGGGAGTCAGGTGATATCCTCGGCTCGTAATTTATTGAATATCGGCTCGATATCAGCAACCGATCTAATCAAATCTGCGCGTACTACGAGCGGCCAAACTTTTTCCAGCAATTGTGGCACAAGCGTATGTGCTCTCTATTCGTTTCTAAACGGAGCTCAATATCTTGGGACAACGTCTACCCATGATTTCGTTCTTCAAAGCGCCAATCTAGAACGTATGCGTATTACATCGACTGGAAACATTACAATAACGGGCGACCTCACAGCCTCTGGTACAATTACCGCCGGAACCCTTGCAGGATTTTTGTCCTACGGCAATCAGACGGCCATTACGACAGTAGGGCCCCTGACTGAGCTTGGTATTAATTGCTACAATTCAATTGCCTATCTCGAGCTCAAAGGAGCTGGTACCGCATATCTCGATGGATCTTACACTAGAATGTGTCGATTCGTTGGTAGCAATCTCACTCCTTGTGAGTTCCAAATCGAGGTCCACAACGGTTCTAACGGCACGACGACCAACGCAAGCTGGATTGGAAACATCAGCTCAACCGATCTCCGATTCGGTACCGGAAACGCAACTACAATGATTTTAACAGCAGGAGGACGCCTTGGACTCGGCACAACTACTCCAAGCGCGCCGTTGAGCGTCGTCAATGCTGCCAACTTCACATTTGGTGCCGGGTCGAGCACTGTATATAGACTGCGGACCGACTCTGGGGTGACTGAATCGGCGCTTGGTCCGATTGTTTATTCAGTAGCAGCTAATTTTGGGGGCTACATTGCCTGTACTGCCATGGCAATGACTTCGGACAGACGACTTTAAAAAAATATTCAATATTGCCCTCTTGATCGTATCAAAAGACTCTACGATAGTGTAGATGTTAAGCTTTACGAGTGGATTGAGTCAGAGAATCGACAAGGTCAAGAAGTAGGACTCGTTGCTCAAGATCTTGTTTCTGCTCATCTCACTGATCTAATCTCTATAAAATATAGAGATGACATTGAAGAAGGAGAAGATCCATCGCTTGAGCCAGCAAAGCAACAGTTGAACGTCGATTATTCAAGAATAGCGGCCTACAACATGAAGATGATTCAGCATTTACTGACGGAGGTAGAGGATCTAAAAGCAGTAGTTAGTGAAATACATCAACGATAATTGTATCGTGCGATGACTAACTATGGTAAATATATATAAGCATGGGATGCATACCAAGTAAAGAAATTGAGTCGAATCTGACATCAGATGAGCCAAATCAAATCATCGGATTGACGATATTGAAAGCTGATCAAATTGTAGTATTAGGTGATAGTGTTTTCCTACCTACCGAAACCCCTAACGGAGAGTCTGCAATACTTGAAATTAGTATCAACGATAAAAAAATCAGTGTATACCGAGGATTAGCTAACAAAGCTATAAGAAATGGTATATCTTAAATTATCAGGGCTAAGCGACGAAAACCCAAAGTTTCCGTGCAATCTCTGATTGCTCGACTCGTTTGCGTGCCTTGAGCCACTGAACTTCGTTCAAATGGCAAATGTCTTTACTGTGTTTTTTTTCTTGGGCTGGTAAGCCCAACTCTGTGTTTTGCCTCCGGCAAAACTGTGATACCTACCATCTGTTTGAGTCGTTGCATTCACTTTCTTAACGGTTTGACGCGGGTCGAAGACCCCGTCCGGAGCCCTCAGGGCTCTTTTATCAAGGTCAGATGCCCAAACTGCTGGCTGGGTCTTCTGAGGTCGATCACTGATGACAAGATTTTTCATTATCGCCTTAAGCTCAGCAACATTGAGATCGGCGTTGTCGCCATAGCTACCCCCGGCTTTTGCAATGATGTGCGTATTGAAGAAGAACATTTTGTATCTGATTATAGTATTCGAGTGATAATATCGCGAAACTCGTTATCCGAGATGAGATGGTTGCTGTACATATCCACTGTGAGAGACTTCAGTTGCTTAATTATACTTGGAGCATCGTTTCCTAGCTCAAGCTCTCCTTTGAGCTTATCATACTCGGCTCTAAGCGTTTGTAGCGGATCCTCGAGTTTATCATGGAAATGATACTGGAGATGTGTGATGGCAAGAATCTCTTTGAACATTTTTTTGTCATCGATGGCGAGCTTATCGAAATCGTTTTGGTCTATGTTCTGCTTATAGACGAGGGTCTTGATCATAGCTTGAAGACTATCACTAATCGAGCACTTGGGACCGCATTTGCGTCGATTTGGCTGTACCAGGACCAACGTCTTAGCATCAAGATCAGGCAAACGAATATACTTACTACCAAGTTGTCGATATATGTATGCAGACGGAGTAGCTAACCCCTGTATTTCATTCAGGTTATAGGTTCTACCGCGTCTGACTACTCCTTCTAGTGGAGCTACTCCAGCCCCTCTCAAACCACGACCCTGTAATTTAGGTCGAGCATCCGAATATCGTTTTGCTTTAGACTGATAAACGGACTTAGTAGCAATAAGAGCTGAATGGGTTGCCTTCAGAGCGGATCTCGCTGCTTTTGAGTTAGATCCTTTGACAGCCAGCTTAGCCGCTTCATATCGTTTCTGAGCCTCGCCATACGTCTGAAAAGAAGCTTCAGCGTCATCATGAAGTTTCTGTAGGTCTTCGTCATGGTATTCCCCTATACTTTGTCGCATGATATCTTGTGCAGTCCCTATGATGGCCATATTTAGGACCATCAAATTGTGATCAAGATTATTTCGACGATCTTCATTGAGTTTCTTTTCCGCAGTTACCCTCGCCGCTTCTTTATCATTCGAAGGAAATTCATAATCAATATTTGAGAGGTATGCATCTAATTCGTCAAAATGATCCAGCAGCGATGTGAACGTAGTCATCCATTGAATATTCTTCATTAATCCCTTCAAGGCAACACCAGACACTTGTTTATGTTTCTTGTTGTAGTCATCGATCGTGATGATATTGAAAGGCCGAGAGGCTGTTGGCTGACCGAAGTAGTAATCTGTGTGCGGTCTGATACCGGTTTTTGAATTAACAATCGGAGGCATCCGGAATGGAATTGTAATGTGCTCGTTTGCCAGCTGAGTGTAATAATCTAATAGTATTTGTTTAGCATCGTTGTCAGGGATTGATATATTTTCATCTCTGTCTTCGTTCAGCCCGCTTTTGATACCATGTCGCGCCTCTCGATCATCATCGTCGGCTGTCTGAAATTGTTTAATAGACATTTCGACGTCAGGTGTCCCGACCATAGATAGTTCTAATCCTCTGGATTTAACCATGCTTAAAAATGTACTAAGCGTCGATTGCCAATCAACTTTATCGATCGCCGAGTTATGCTTCAGATTGGATTCTTTACCATACACATCGATAGATGACTTGTTAATCCAAACATACTGACGTAGATTTGATTTATCAGATTTGAACTTTTCTTTGAAGACAGGAACGATGCTCTTCATAAGTCCATTTGATATCAATAGATCTTTGTTACTTAGTAAAATCCATAGTAGTTTTATTCGACTTTGGTCATTGTCAGAGGTTGTTGATGTCGATTTACTGACAAAATGAATGTCATTCAGTCTCCTATCCTTAAGCTTGACATCAAGATACTCTAAATCATCACCTGCTGCTCGCTTCTTCTTCTCTAACCGCATGAGTATTCTCGTCCGATTTTCTTCGTCGCGCATTGATCCAACTTCATCTATTGAATTGCTTTCTCCGTCGTAGTGGATATCTCTGATTTTTGATTCAGTAGCAACCCAATCAATCGTTTCATAATTATATCTCTTCTTATTCCCTATTATGGAAATCAGAGACCCCTTAACTCCAAGACGGTATCTCGGATCATCTTTACCACTCTTCCTTCGTATGGGGTGAATTTGAAGAGCAACCCAATTTGGATTCTCAATAAATAATCCTTTAATCCAAGCTCTTGAATCAACTTGATCTTCAGTATCCATTGTTTTTTTCTCAGGCGGTATTGTAAGATCGGTAATAGAGCCGACATCCTTAGTATTTGGACGAACCTGAAAATTTTGATCTAATGTATCAGGGTGAGCCTGTAATTCTCTATCAGTTGTATCAGGGCGAGCCTGTAAATTTCTGTCAGTTGTATTAGGGCGAGCCTGTAAATTTCTGTCAGTTGTGTCGGGAGTTGCTTGTATCCCACTATCAACCGTATTTACTTGAGGAAACAATGTTGAGGCGAAGCCGTCAGTCTGCGACTGCGAATCCACCGAGGGTGTTGAGAGCTCAGGGTTTGTCTGAGAGAATTCATTAATCAGAGTTTTTTTTAAGGACTCAGACGATTCCGTCTGAGTTGAAACTGTTGCTTTATTTTCTAAATTTGATACGTCGCTGGCCCACGTCGCACCTTGGTACATCTGTCTTTTAGCATTTGTCTGTCGAGCACGACGTTGCGCTTTCTCAAGTAGCCCCTGTCGTTTTTGTTCTCGCTCAGCGAGGGATTTAAAATTAGGAAACATCTTGTGTCGTATATAATCCGATATAAAAAAATAACGATTGTTTGATATCTACCACAAACTTAGCATTACTGAGTCATGACGAAATGGTTGATATGTATGACAAATATCATTTCTTTCATTCAAGAGTATCAGATAGCGGCTTTTGATACGATGAAATGGAATCCCGAATATTTGCTCAAGCTCATGACGATATTTTCTGTTCATAACCGTTGTGTGAAAACTGGCTACTGGATCCAATAATAGTAATTCATTCTTGATTCTACTTACCTCCTGAATGATCCAAATTTTACGCCGCAGCTGTGTGAGCTCTCGTTGATTGCTTAAGCATTTGGAACATGGCATGACTTTCTATCTATATACATGTTTATATTCTACACTCGAATAAAAATCCTATGATATATGAATCAATTGTAGCGGCTTGTAGCAAAGAGGATTTCTCTTATAATAATGTATGCCTTACCCTAGTCAACATATCGATTCATTTTTTTGCTGTTGCCCAGTACTCCTTCTCGAGGGTTGATTGTCGATTTTTGTTGACCAATCGGAGGTTTAAGAATGGTTCCCAGGAATCAGGCTCGTTACCAAGCCATCTCACCAGATATTTGTATTTTGGTGCGGGCTTTACCCCCACGATGGGTCTTCCAGAGCGTATTTTCTTGTGATTTAAGATCTTCTCAGCCTCAAGAATATCACCTCGATTGATAGTAGCATCTGTAGTTTCTTTTGTAACCATTTTAAGATCGTTTGGTGCCTTGTAGAGTGTATGACCATTTTTTGAACGGATTTGTACTCGATATCCATCGATTCCAACGATTGAATAAACTGCTTTGCTCCATCTAGCAGATTCTTTATCAAATGTCTGCTTCTTGAGTCGATATAGCACATTTTCTCCGACCTCAAACTCCTTCTCAATTCTATCGGCTTCTGCCTGATTATGACTCAGATCCGCATCCATTACCTTGCCTTTGGCCTCGTTTGGAGTCATTTTAATCGAGCGATGAAATGTGGTGTTATAGTTTTCGATAACATCGGTGATAAGCTTTTGGGTAATCATCTTTGGAGGCATTTTAGTTAGTCTCTGCTTCAACGTTCTGTTAAATCTTTCGATTTTACCCATTGTTCCGTGGTCACCGGGCTCATTGTTGTAATGCTCAATTTTATTGGATTGAAAGAATTCTTGAGCTTGTGAGTTCATGAACTCGCTACCATTATCGCTTGTAATGATATCCACTTTATGCAGCCGAACAAACGCTTTAAGTGCTGCTAGCACAGTTGCTGCTGTCTTGTTCGATAAGACTTTTGCAAAGCCCAACCTCGAGTTGATATTTATAGCAGTCAAAATTGGTCGCTTCTCCCAAAACGCAAGATCCATCTGCCAAGAGTTGGGATTATACGATGCTATTTTGAAGCCATTGAATCTCTTCTTTTGGTCCTGATATCGCTGAATATCAGTCTGACTCGCATACCAATCCTTAACGACTTTGAACGTTATCTTAGGGTCTAAACGTTGTGCCTTTTGATATAGAGCTTGAGCTCCGATAAAGCCGGTTTTTGGGTCATGGTAGAGTTTGTTTAACAGCGCGTTCATAGTGTATATTTACCTAGAAAAAATATAATGGCTAGCTGATCGATTATAATTGGAGCTTATATATTCAACGGGATAGTCGATATGCCATCTGATAAAACCTGACGCTTATCAAAGTAGTAGGAAAGAGCAGTTTTTGATTGTTTATAGGTAATGATCGATTTAGTCTCCTTCGACAGTCTAAACCCCTTGTTAGTACCTTGGAGCGTGATACGATCTTGCACAATAGTCTCGAATCCTTTAGGGCTAAGTACGTCAGTGTTGCGCCCCCGACCCTGTTGTATACCCTTAGCACTGACTTTCACCTTGTGCTCCTCGTCCGGTAGGTAGCAGATGTAGTTCTTAGAGGATAATGATACCATTGCATCACCTCGCCACTCTTCCTTAAATAGGCCAGGCGTGCGGCGATCGAATGCAGCTACCTCCATGTTATAGCCTCGCGGAAACCACTCGTACTTATGCTCATCGAAGTGATCACATAGCTCAGACTTAATACAATCTCTAAAGGGGTTCTCGCAGCTGAAAGCGATATAGCCGCTGTCTGTGTCCATCTCCTGATATTGAAAGTCTGAACGATCGAAGTAAAAGTCGATGCAGTCATAGTAAAACTGAAGCATGCGAAGCTTAGCAAGCTGATAAATAGCGATTGACAAATGGATTGGGTTCTTGTTATTAAGACGGCGTTTCTTCATCGTAATTTCACAAGAACCATTGAGCTCCTCTAACCCGTGGAACGTAAAGTGCTCGATCTTTCTCTTAATAGCTTCATCGTTCGACTCATAATTAACCACTTTGTGCTTACTCATATCCATTCCGGATCGACCGAAAGCACTATTGCCAACCAGTTTCATCATCTCAGCTATCATGCTGTTACTCTTGGCAAACTCATGAACATCGGATACTTCTTTGATTAGTCTTTTTAGGTCATCAGACTGAAATCCATAGTCTTTGGATTTAGATATAACCATCTCAGTCGATATCTGATGATACGAAAGCTCTTCAAAATATTTTTTGACATCGTCTTCATCATCTTTTAACCGCCACTTTGAAACAGTTTTCTTGAGGCTGTTCAAGAAATCTATAGCTTTGTTCACATCTCCCTCGCGTCGTGCATCGGACACTTGGCCCATGAACGACTCAAAAGGCTTGTGAGAGCTCGCTTTGATAAAGCTGTAAGTCTTTGTGATCACCATTCCATGATCGAGATACCACTTAAGCAAAGGCGCGTAGACAAGGATCTTCTCACCAAAGTAGCTACCTATCAGCTTACGAGCTGGTTTTGCTCGGCTTTTCTTACGTGTCTCGTTGTACGCGTACATGTGGTGTCCAATGACACTCTCATCAGTACAATCGATAAGCGTATTTTCGAAAATTGGGGTCATCTCACTGAAGTAGTCTTTAAGATGGTCTGGAGTACGAATATCACATTCGAGGAATCCAAAAATCTTGTCAGTGACAATGTCCTCGACAATGCCTTCATATGCATCGATCGTAGTCAATCGTCCGCATGGCATTTCATTACCAAGTGCCCACAGATAGAGAGCATTAGCATCGTATCCAATAATCTTTTTACACAGCTTACCTCGAATCTTGGTCTCGTTGCGTTTGGCATAGCGATTGAAGATAATAGATGGACCTCCAGCAATGTTAGCCTTCATTTTAGCGTAGATGTCCTTTTCTTCTTTATCAATGCTATACACCAACCTGTCCGAGTTGAACTCAAGCAATTTCTTGTAGCGAAATCCTCTGAGCGACATGTCTTTACGGGCGGTATTGCACTTGATACAGCTGACCAATATATTTCCATCGATGTGCCCAAGCTTGTTGTTGATGCGATCGGCTGAAGCGGTTTCTTTGGTTAGCTGACAGTAGCATAAGCCACACAGATACTTTTGCTTTTGCAGCAATATATTCAAGTGATCGAGTGTCATACCAAATTTCCGTTTTGCCTTATCATCCTGGATCTTATAGCCACTCATGCGCTTAGCTGGAAAATGGAATGCGTTAGCAGGTTTCTTATCCGGATATTGAAGATTGTTGAAGCAAGTCTGATACATAACCTTCTCTGAAAGACCAGGTAGCGACACTCCATCCGAGAACATATCGAGATCGAAACGCATGAATAGCTCACGCTGAGACTTGATGGCCTTAATACATGGAACTACATCGAGATTGTTGTACCAGATCAATAGGTCCTTGATAGATTTCATCCCATAGTACCCCCACACGAACTTTACTCGTTCGTATTCATCCCTAGTGATACTTGTTCCACGAAGCTTGCTGTCAAAAGCTGATTTAGGCGGGATGGTAGTCTGACTTAGCACACCATATGATGTGATGTACTCGTATGGGAAAATACCCTTACCAAGACCACAAACACATCTAATTTTGTCTTCACATTTGCAGCCACCGAGATATGTCGTAAGATACTTATCGTAGCTGGTACCAGCTGGTACATAGTTGCTAATATCGAGCATTTTCATGTTTGATGTAGCAATGCACATGTAGCTGGGGTTCTTAATGACAGATTCGATATTGTCTGTACCAATGATGGCAAATAAGTCGCTCTTAATCAAGTTGATATCGTATCGACCAGAATTGAAGCCGAATATTGGTACTTGATCGAGCTGCTGTTTAAGTCTTCCGTAGTCGGACCTTTGCTTACCAAAACCAAGACTGCTATGAAAGTGGAAGAAGCTGTCATACTTTCCTTCTCCAATCCAGCTCTCCACATCATACATCTTGTAGTTCTTGCCAAGGTTGACGCCTGGGATTTCCATACCTGTCAGACCGTGGGCATTTATAATTTTTTGCAAAAGAGACTTGTACTTCTCGACATTGTACTGCTGGATCTTTACCGATACATCACCAATGTATTTGAACATATCCGAAAGCAACATCTTCGGATCGTCATTTACAAAGCAACGCACCTCCTCGGTTAAGCTATCAGCTACTGATACTGACACAGGAATGTGCTCGTTTGTAAAGACAGTACTTTTACCATGTTGAGTCGCGGTAGGCTTAAGGATTGCCTCAAAGTCA
>NW_020187532.1:802951-809716 GCF_900000015.1 Plasmopara halstedii | reverse complement strand
GTTATCACCATTATTGACATCCGGAGTTGGCGTTGTCATCGCATCCTCGTCCGATCCTATGCTCGATTCTGAAGAGGACGTTGTGGTGGTGTCATTATTCTTGTTCGCGTCAGAATTTGCTGTTGCACTTGGATTTGCGGTGCTTAAACCGTTTGGGACCTGTGTCATATTTGCAGACTCAGACGTTGTAGTAGAATTCTGGCCAAAGCTTTTTTGTGAATCGTCACTAAGATCAGAGTTGGCTCCGTCGCCCGAGTCAGAATCAACATTTGAGCTAGCACTGGAAGTAGAATTGGCACTTGCAGCAAGGTTGACACTCTCAACCAGATCAACAAGGTCAACATTCACTTTGAGTTGTCGGTAGACGGTGGCTGATTTGGAAGCCACGTGTGCATTCGAGAAAAGTGCGGCTACAGCGAGTACCATTGCGAGGTCAGACACTCGTTTCCTGACAATCCGTAGCCGCCTGCGCCCCATCCTATCAAATAATTTAGCGTTAATACCCTGCGTAGCCCCCCACCTCGCTGTTTCTGTCTTTTAATATGTCTGTTTCTTCTTCGTCTTGTTGTCCGTCTGTTGCCTTTACTTCCTTGACTTTTGTCCAAAGGCTGGCGCTGATAGCAGCGTGAGTGTCGAGAATGCTCGATGCGCTGATGATAACGCCAAGACTAGTACCAGTACGAATGGGCCGGTGTCGAGACGCTTAGGCCTGAACAATGGCGACGGGCAGGCCTTTGTCATTTTGCACCGCCTCTACAGGCACAGCTGTTGCAAAAGACTTTTCACATCGCCAAGAATTAGTCCAAAGTTTTCAAAATTACACAATAAAAGCGTGGTAATATGAGTATTACAAATACCTACTCACAATTATTAAGTCGCTTCATATCAACGAGGCAAATTTGCAGGATGGGGAAGCCTGTAAGTGAGTCTCCTGTTCCCCGGGACTAGTATTCATCATGGTCAAGACATTTGCGACACACGATGTGTTGATATGTCTTCTTCCTCAGCCACTATCTAAAAGAGCTGCTGAACATGCATACTATCCCTCAAGTTTCAAAGTAATTTTTACAGTAGGGCACGGTCAACGTGTAGTCGATTTTCTCAGTATCCATCAGGCGGAAGAACATTTAAAACAGTCCGAATGGACTTTCTCTGTTGACTGATGGACAAATTGTCCGCGTTGTACAATCGCGACGTAGGTTCACATCAAACAATTGATCTACAAAGTAAGCAGATCACGTTTGCAGTATAACCAACAAGTTTCAGTGTCATTTAGTCTGTTTATATTGCTACGTAGAAGCACGCTTTCTTTTGTTCTGACTAAGAAGTGGCAACGTCGATTTCTCAGTGCTCAAAAGCAGCAGCGCAGTCTGCACACCCTGTGATCCTTTAAAGCAACAAAAAGCCCAACGTGGTGCTCAAAGTCGACCGATTTGCTGAACACTTGGCTGTCGTTCAGATATTTTTACGGATCTTGTCAAATTGCGGGTCTGACAAAATGTTGAGCTTGAAGACACAAATTGGGAGCAAAATCAGTGTCTTTCAACGTTTTAGAATCTCACCAAAGCGATTTCGCATAATTGGGACTTTCTGTTGTACATCGCAAGAGAAGACTACGGTGGTAACCATATCGAACATACCACAACGTGAACCCCAAAGCAGCAGCCAGCACTGCAGCCACAGAGAAATAAATAAGCATACTAAATTGGCTTGGGTCGTGAAATACGAAACCGGCCATTTGTATGACAACGTGGAACAATTGATAGGTTGCTGTCTGCATGGCGTTGATGGCGCCACGGCGGCTTGGCTCGATCCACTCTTGCAGGAGCTGTACTTCTGCAAGATCTGCACTCCAAAGCCATACACGTGCAGCAGCCACGCTGCACAGCATCACGTAATCCGACATACGCGACTCACCTGTTAGTAAAAATGCCACCAACACTGGCAGAAGACTCAGCCAGAACAGCCAAATGCTCGCGACTGCAACGCGCTCCAAACGTGAAAACGCTTGTCGGAGAAACGGAAACAGCACGGTGCCCAATAGTCCAAACATGGCACCGGCACCACGACTGAAACCCAGTAATGAGTCCGGTAAACCTCTCCATTTCAGATACGCCGTACTCAACGCACCATTGTCCAGAACAGTCATGTAAAGTGTGCAGTACGAGAAACTTAGCAGAAAAACGGGGTGTTGCGCGTAGACTCTCCACATCATTGCATACTTAAAAAGCGTTGATGAAGTGTCTAGTGGATGACACTGCTTTTTACTGTCTGGAGATTTCTTCTTTATCGCTAGCTCAGGAACAAAATTGTAAATATCTCGCGTCATAAGGTATTGAAGTGGCGATGCAAGACCGTTCCAGATAGCCACCGATATTGTACCGATCAATGCGCGCGTTGTGCGATCATACCCCGCGAATTCCATAATGATGCCAAATGCAAGAGGACCAAGCAATTTGCACACGAGATCAATACGTCGCAATCTTGTATTTAAACTTTCAAGTGCAAAGGTGTGCTCCACTTCACTGCTTTTCGCGATCACTACGACCCAGTCGCGCTCGATTCCTAGTGTTTGGGCCTCACTAAGTACTTGGCCCATGCCTCCACATACGAGTATGCCGACAAATAGCACCTTTAAGGACCATGTCCACTCTGGTTTGTGATATTCGTTTGCATCCGTTAGCAATGCCATCGCCCCCATGAGCATACTGCTAACAATTATGTTGATATTGTCCAAAATGATCGCTAGCCGCATAGCTTTCCAACGATCTGTCGAATCAAGTTGTCGACCCACTGATGGTATCAAAATAAGACACGAAGCGTACATAACGAGTGATAATGTGGCACTAGGAAGTAATGTGTCAACAAAAATTTCCATGAAAAGCACGGGCACAGCAAACTCCCACATGCGATCGCCCTACAGCGAGAGTCAGCAGTCAAATTTACTCCTGTCCAAGCTGCTTTGACGTACCCAAGCAGATAAGAAGTGACTGGCGAACAGATACATTTTCAAACGTCTGAATGGCTTGCACGACTGAGCCTCGTATTGCTTTTGTCCTTCTCTGTCAGTGCCAATCAAGGAGCCGTTAGATATTTGACAGAGTCATTCCATGTTATCGTCTGTTATGATACGTGCGATAGTCGAAACTTGTTGTTATCTCGTGCTTCACAACTGTCAGCTCGGGCTGCAAAGAGGCAACAAGTGATCGGCACTAGCATCGACACACCTATCGTGAGCATGACAATGCTGCTGGATTGCGTCACGACACACACATTTTTAACAGCAAGAAGGCAAGCTGTGCAGACATCATAATAAAGTGGTCATAATGGAGTGCATCACGGCAGCAAAACTTTGAAAACTTCATACCTGTGCCTTCTAATGTCAACAATAGACTGGCAAAGCCCACTACGACGCACGAGAACACAGTCGACTTCATCTACTAGGATTGAGAATATAGCAACCCAATTAGATACTATTGTTAAATTAAGTTGAAAACCAGGGTTTTCATATTTGTAAGCAATAATATTGCCGGATACAAAAGGTATTGATAATTGTGCAAAGGCCGCTCTCGGAACATTACCAGCGAAGACGTCTTGAGAAGGTGTTGTAACGAACAATACAGACTTCACGGATTACATAATCTCACACGCGAGCCAGAACTAAAACAAGGCGATCTCTGCGGAAAGGACCACCCTCAAATACGTTGTACTGCTACAGTAGCAATTTCGTTTTACGGCTGCTCCTCATCAAAATTACAAGTCGTCTTATGTTCAACTTGAGATCGGCGAGGTCTAGGCTCTTAAATCACGTCAGCTAGGCAAACTGTCGAAGCTAATGGCTTGTTTGAGGTAAAAATGTCTTCGTGCTACTCTTGTGTCCGTCATATGGTCTTAGGAAAGTAGGAGTTGATGATCTATCTGGCAATCAACTTTTCGGAGTGCGTGGAGCAGAGAGCGTTAAAGGACAGCAAGTTTTAAAACAAGCCAATTAAGGAGCTTATCATGCAACACGCCAATAGAGCCAGCGCTTGAGCTCGTACACATGGTCAGGCCGACCGAAGTTAGCAAAGACCTTGTGTAACCAGATGTTGCCGGTGTAAATTTGAGTCAGATAATTCAACCATCCGATCATAACTTTAAGTGTTGCAAGCAGTCGCAACGCGTGTAAAAATAAATGATTTTCGAATTCATGATCAAGATCGATCGGATTTAACACGAGCAAGTCTGACCACTGCGTATACAGCAACCGTAATGACGACCTCATTTTTTGTGATACTTTACGTAGACGACTTGACTATCGCAAGTAGTGATGGCGCGTTGCTTTCATCAAAAAAGTGAGTGCTTAGCGAACGATTCGAGATGACTAATTTAATGAACTGAAAACTTTCTTGAAATGGATATTTGACAAAATTGCGGTTCAGGTCAAGTGACTATTCGGGAAACCAACTTACTTAAATTGTTTTTGGCTAATCTCGTCATGCAGGAGTGCTAACCTGTAAAGACACCTCAAGATCCAAGACTAGAGCTGACGAAGATGTTATAAGTATAACACCACGTTCAAGAACGTACCTAACCGAAATGGTGTTGGCGGCATCATGTACTTGATGTTAACCACGCGTCCAGACCTTGCTGCAGCAGTGGAAGCTTTGAGTAAATTTGCGGCTGACTTATGCCGAAAATCACTCAACGCGACTCAGATTCATGGCCTTGCGCTCTCGCGAAACGGTGTTGCAGATATACAGGGGTTCCCGGATGCCGATTGAGCCGAAGATCATAAGCGATTTTGTCTTTGCCATCATCAACAACTTTATTAGCTGGTGGATCAAGAAGCAGCGAACGGTAGCACTCTCATCTACTGAATTGCAATACATGGCGTTGTCAGAAGCAACTCAGGAGGCAGTATCGCTCAAGGTGTTCTTGCAAGAGCTTGGTGATTTGGCTGACGATAAGTCCATCAAATTCTATGAGAGCATCGAAGGTTAAATTGCATTGGGCAAGAATGTCGAGTTTCTTCAGCGCACCAAGCTATTGATATTCGGTACCATTTCGTGCGTGAAAATTTGAATGATGTTGGGGTATTGCCCAACGCAAGACATGCTGGCTGACATCATGGCCAAGCCAATTGTTGCTGTGCGGTTTTCATCGCTTCGAGATTGACTTGGATTTCTAAATGCAGAAGTTGTCAAGGTGTTGCAAAGAAAGTGTCTTGACCAACTGAAAGTAACTGGATGGTACCGATATACACAGGTAGATTTTGTGTGTACACCGAGAGAATGCACATCTGGGCATAGTTTGTCGTTTGAGCTGATTGCGAGATTTAACTTTGGACTGGATGGCGACGTGACACGCTCTGATTGGCTTAGAGTTGCAAAAAAATGTATATTAAGGATCTCAATACAACTACTTTGTATTTCTCTTCGTAGTCAACACCGTACTTTTGTGGCGGAACGCTGCTAAGTCTTAGACTTGAATTCAAGGTATGACCTCATACTTGGTATGGCATGGTTGGAACACCATGAGCCCTGGATCGATTGGAGATCGAAGACCTTGCTACGCTAACGTCTCCTGGTGGAGCTTTGGTGAGTCATAAATTCACCTCTGCAAGGAGGCAAAATATCAACGTGCTCGAGATCGGACTATTCGAGATGTCGAACACCGAAGGTGTATCGGACAGGAGACCCGAGCATGTCTCGCGGGCTGGACGTGGAGTGGCACGTAACTCACTGAGCGCTGCTCGCTCGTGGAATGATCTGTCAAAGGTCGAGGCATCGAAAGCGAGGCCGCGGTGATTAATGTGAAGTGGCACGTAACCCACTGAGTGCTACTCAGATATCGAAGCAGTCGCGACATGCCACGAGTGGCATGGTCGGTCGATCTTGGGCAAGGCCCTTCAGATGCGCGTGGAGTGGCACGTTATCCACTGAACGAAGACTGCGGAAATACCAGCTCTTCGCCGGATGTTGTTAGTAATATCAAGGCTCCGATGGAGCAGGGAGTGGGACACTGGGCGACGCTAAGTGCGTGTCTCCACTGGTCTCGCCCTGACGTACAGCCTTTGTGAAGAGGCCACAGCAGCGCCGTATGCTTGCTGCAAGACGCCAGGCGTCCACCCTGACCCATGATGTGTCTAACGTAGACGATCATCTACACCCTCGTCAACGGTATGACGGGAGAGGAAGACGGTGACGTCACCCTCGAGGCTATTCCTGCGGTAGATGCTCTTCTTGAGCTGGACAAGATGTCCTTCAAAGTGTTCGGCAATGCCTTGATGACAGGGGACTTGGTCTTTCTACGACCGGAACAGGAAATCAACCTGTCATCGCTTTTGGATGAAGCTGTCATGGAGGAATCCAAGAGGGTGCTGAACGCACGAAGTGGATCTTCGATCCTAGTCCATCGGATTCGTACTATCTTTTGGTGAAGGAATGTTAAGACGTTTCCGCCGTCGGTCCTACTTCCAGACCGAGGTATGCGTCATGAGATCGACCTGATTCCGGGAACCAAATACTGCGTAACACGCCAATTGTCCCTGTCCAAGAAGCAGTGTGATGTCATTGACGCCTTTTTCCGTGCGAAGCCCAACGCAGTAATGGTGCGTGTTTTACGTTTTGATTTATTTAAACGACCTTTAAATTGTAAACGATATCCCATAATATTTGAGAATAATTTAGAGGAACTGAAAAATTGATAGAATATAATAATTACTTACAAGCGTTGTCATATTTTGATAGATTAGATTATGTTTCAATGATGTGTCAAGAAAGA
>NW_020187532.1:788698-802941 GCF_900000015.1 Plasmopara halstedii | reverse complement strand
CACACCACAGCTCCCTTGGGAGAGTGACGGGTCACTCTCATGTAACCCCGTTACAGCTATCAATTGTGATGATGGAATTTTTGCAACATGGAAAGATTCCGGTCGTTTCAAAGTAAGGCAAAAGCATGACAACAGAACAGACACTTCGTCATATTTATGCGAATGAACGCAACATGTGACAAATTCCCGCACGCAGTCAAACACGCAGTTATCAAGTTTCCTTCAAGTGCGTCAGTTTTGACTTAATCTTATTAAACAAAAACAACGAAATGAGCAGCTACAGACATAGCAATAATTTGCTTGCTGCACTTGTGTTGTGCCAGTTGAGCCCAAAGAGCTAGCAATTTGTGTGTTCGGCAACTTTTGAAATAAATCTTTCTAACTTTCCTTAAATCGGCTTAAGTAATTATTAAATAAACGAATTGTCTTGCCGTATCCATGCGAATCAATAACCTAAATGAAAGCGCGCAAATTAAAGTTCGCATCCGCACCAGGCAGATAGACGCTCATGAGAAATATATGTAGCCGTCAGAAACTTGGTATGTCTAATTTATGGCAAACTACCTAATTAAGTCATTGCCATCTTTTCAATAAAATTTGCGGCTTTTTGTATAAAATTTATTGTGTAATGGGATGAAGGTCGGAAAATCCAGCTACCAATATCTAATTTATGGCAAACTACCTAACTAAGTCATTGCCATCTTTTCAATAAAACTTGCGGCTTTTTGGTATACAATTTATTGTGTAATGGGATGGAGGTCGGAAAATCCAGCTACCAATATGCTATTAATAATTCTCATCCTGGGTAAAAGTTAGCACCGTTTTGTTTGGATCGTTCGAACGCATGAACATAAATCCACCATGGCCCTTAAATCATGACTCAAATTGTAGCCATGCTGACGCTCAAGCCGTTGAATTGTCTAGCATCAGGATTTAAGAGCGATAGCATATTTATCCTCATACCATGAAGAGCCATGAGCGATACCCTTAATACACTTTGTTGAGAGCAGACTAACGTGTACGGTCCACAGTGTAAAGGCTTAGTGTAATTGCGACTTGATTGCGAATTAAATCTTCGAATCTTTTGTATACGAATCAACATGTCACAGTATAGACTGTTCGGTTGAACTTTCAACATAATGTCTCAGAAATGATATCAACTAGCTATCACTCATACTGCAGTTAATGCCGGTTATGGGAGAGCAGACGACTATAGAGCTCATAAGTCTGGCACCTCTCATTTGTCAGGAGGTCAAAAATGAGCATCGTTATGTTTGCTGAGATAGTGGACGTAATTATTGAAGTGTCCTATCCAGAACAGATGTGCAAAGGTATACCAAGTGTTTGATTTCACGGACACACATTAAACCGAGAGATATTAGCTGTTCACGCCGAAGCTGCTTATCAATTTCTTCTCAGTGAATACTAATCGTGCAGACGAATGAGTTATGCAAATGTCGGCAATGACCCAACGACCAAACTCATTGAAATTTGATGAAGATTCAACCTTCTGCTTCACCATCTTCTTTGGCTTCATTTACTTTGATATAAAAAGAACCTTCTTGATATCAATCTTTCGATCGTCTGTGCCTTGCGATTCTAGTTTCGAAAAAAAATGGCGTTAGCTTTCAATTATGCACCTCAAACAGATTTTTTTGACGATTGGATGAATATTAATTCGTACAGAACATATATGACGGGTTAAATTTTATCCCTCTGAGATCTTATAGCTTTTTTAATATCATTTTAAAAAATTTTTTTAGGCACAATGTCGACTCGACATCGTGACTTTATACGTAGTATCAAATCAAGGTTGTTAGTCATTCGACATTTCTTTACTACTTGAGTCGACTTCATGGCCTCTGCAGATGTGCTTTCAAACTCGTACATTCTATTGACGCCTACAGCGGCATCAAACAGACAGCGAAGTGCGCTCGCAGAGCCTGCCAGCGATTTGTTAGCCCGCAAGTGGGCAGCAGCGGCCAAGCGCAAAGCCTCAATCGAGTGCATGGCTCTACACGAGCTAGACGCTGATAATGGCTCGGACCGGACTTATTCGCGAAGTACCGCTGATCGTAGCTCAGAGACAGGCAATGATGAGACCACAAGCACTGATGGTAATGATGCTGATGGTCTAGAAGCGACTGAGGAAAAGAAGCAGAATGAGGAGGAAGACCACAACAGGGATAGTGAGATCATTCCGACATATGTATGTAAAATACATGACCCGAAAGCCGTATTAGTCGGTAAGTCAATACCGATTTGTGATCGGAGGTTGGTTGTTAACCTTTTATGCTTATAGCGGAGCAGATTGCGTGTCACCGTGTCGATATTGTACCATGTGACACAAGCCATGGTTATACAGAGACGATCTTGTTCCAATACAAGATCTCAGTTGGACGTGCAAACCAAATGTTCAAGTGTCTGCCATCAAAAGCACTAAAAGTGTTGAAGAATCTGTTGAAAGACAAGAAATGTGCAGATCAGCTACAGTTCGTTGAGATGCATCGTCTTAAAGGTGGATTGATCGGATCACTACGACGATTTTGCATGTCGCCTTCTCAACTCTCAACTGAAGTCCGTAACGTGCTCGAAGCCATTTCAGATATCGATGCGGTGCTTAACAACTCGATATATCTCAACCTTGTTGGGGCCAAAAAGGGATCTCTCCTAAGTCGGGAGATCGACAACCTGTTGAAGTCGCACCACCAAGATTCGGGGATCCAAAGTTTGTGTATGTGTGACACGTACTACAAGTCGGTTCAGCGTTACGGGGAGTTTTACCGAGAATTGGCGGCAATGTCGAATGATCAGTACCGCCAATCCACAGTGGCTAGCGAGACGCTCATGAGGTCACGAGGCGTGCTGTCATTCTATACAGACACCATTTACACCTTAGACAAGCGAGAATTTCGCGCAACGCGTGGATTGAAGCAATGCAATGTCTACGGTTTTAGCCGCCGAAAGCTCTTTGAAATTGTGCGTGTATCTCGCAAACTTTGGTCAGTGCGTCATGTCGAATATGGTGAGATCTATACATTATTACTTACGAAGTACGCGAGCAGTGTGCATCATATGGTGGCCGTGAGACGCATGGTGCCTGACATCAAGAATGGTGGCTTACGACAAGAAAATGTGTGTTTTATCAAGAAGTCGAGGAGTCAGGGATACCGTTGCATACTAAACTCGGAGGTAATTTCGCAAGGAAAAGTTACGACATCAATTTCAATGGAAAAACCAAAGTCGCCGCCCGGAGACCCCAATTTTCACTATATGACCATGAGCGAAGTCTCAGGGCCGTCACGTGCATCGATTTGCAGCAGTACACTTAGTGTTCCAAGTGAACATCATACGCATCTCCAGCGACTGATTGTAAGTGGCGGCAGCGATGTTGTGACGTATCTTACCTTGGCTGCGAGCTACGACATTCTCGTTGGTGCGCTCAGCTTTTGGATGGAGCGCAAGTATTGATAGATAAAGTATGTAAATATTTACACTGATTTCAAAAACTACAGGTATACCCCGTAAAGTAAAAGTTTTTACAAAGGTAACCAAGCCCAGCTTTACGTCCGCCCATTGGAATTCGTTGAATGGTTGCTTGCGACATAAGCTATCGCTGGCAGAGCGACGGAATATCTAGAATGACGTCATCGTGTCCATCCTCGTCTTCTTTAATGTGGCTTGCTGCTGATGTTACTATATAATGGAAACAAAAGCGATCTTTTGTTTGTTTTTATTGATTTCTATACTTTGATCATGACTTCAAACAAACTTAGTATTATAGATACCCACCTTAATTATATATTTTAGTATCGATAATTACGATGTCGTAATATGAAGTACATGATGACGCGCTAAACCAAGTTCATAAAGCTCGGCTTAATAGACTCAAACAAGAGGCCATCGTCGAATGATTTGTGCCGCGCAAATCACCCTTCACTGGAAAGGATGCAATTGTAAAATAAAACTCCAAACGCATCTAATAACAATTTTTATCAAAACTTGTCGCGAGTCACCAAGAATAAGTCATAGCATATACTCTCTAAGTCAAAACCGTTAGGGTATATATATTTAAAGTAATACATAGTTGCAAAATCGCCAAATCGCAGGAATTTGATTAAATTTTTTCTAACATAAAAATCCGATAAAATACTATATCTATTCGTATGATATAACTCGTATCAAGTCATCAAAATTTTATTATTTTTACATATTATGTCCTTTAGCTACTCATATTGAATTGTTAAGATTTTACCAATAAATCCATGTTGGATAGGCAGATGAAGTCTTGCATTACCGATGTTTATGGTCTGTGATTGCGGGAACTGGGATCACGCTACTGAATATATCTTGTATAGCCGGATGACAACCCATGATGCAACGGGGTTGCAGGTAATGACTCCACGAATCTACGTAAAGCTGCTCAAAGGATGGAATTCTCACAGTCCATCAAAGGCTGAATCAAGAGCCTCTCAAGTAGCCAAAATTTAGCTTATTTCAAGTGGTAGATATATATATCCTTTGCATTGTCTAGAGATCCGTGGTGTACGTAGGCTGCTATCTAGCGGTTTTCTAAGAGATTTGGTAAAACGTATAGGACTGCTGTATGACTGAATAATATTTATCTTCAAAGCATGTCACCCTTGAAATAGCAGAATCATCTAGTAACGGTAGAGGCTCCCACTTCAACTTCTGGACAGCGTGTGCGAATCTAATATTTAGGAGGACTCATTGAGTTGTAGCTCCCTCGTTGTAAAGAGGATCAACTCGCTGCACTTCGTAGCAGTCGTAGTCAATCCCACCACCGATGGTGAAAGACTGTATCCTATGTAAGCATGACACATGATATGTTCCAGAACCTGCCCTGGGGACAACTAGCCACAGTTGATAAGCTGATGACGATGGTATGAACCCGACAAAACCAGTCATTGGCGGTCGAAGGATCAGATACGAGCCGCTCCATGAACATGACAAGAGCATTTTTCATTGCAGCAAAGAACAGAGTGGCTTCTTGCTGCCGCATGAAAGTCTCAAGAATCAAACGCAATCACGCATTTTTGTCCATCGGTATCTCATTGTAATTAAGCACAGTCTATGACAAAAGCTTAAGCGTGATAATCGCCAAGAAGTTGCTCATCAAAATGCTAGTGAGTCAAAATCGGGGCACGTGTTCAACATTCTTCCAAAGCCTCAAAAGCTGTCTCTTATACGCATTTCGGCACATTTGGAGCGCTTTCCAAAGGAGTTTGATAAAGGTAGTACCATGTTAGCATATTTGCAATATTCTTGTGAACGTAGATGACCACGCCAAGCCACGTTTAAAGTCGCCTCGGGAAAGCGACCACAAGGGTTGTGATCTTGGCGAGGTCTATCTACAGACAATGCCTTCCAATAAAGCATGTCATAGCAAAAATTACGTTAGCATCAACACACTTTAATATGTGCCAGGAAATAGCTCGTTTAGTTGCATACATCCAAGCAGTTAGATATCCGGGTCACATTTTTTGCAATTTGCACGACAATGAATGGCCAAATTCTCAAAAAGAATTATAGCGCAGTCATGAGGCGGTCTAACCAGCTATTCCATCAGGCAGTTGAACGTCGCTAATGCATCAGACGGTCCCTGGGATATTATCCACCGGTTGGAGAGAATCCCACTTTATGTACTTTGTTTGGTAAGACGTCTCTGATTGTAGCCGATGATTTAGTGCGAACGTCGACTTCTAGGCATAAAAATAAGCATGCCAGTTCGCTACTTTGAGTTCTGCTTTTTTATATCGAAAATAAACGCCGAGTGGGGAGATTAAGTATTTTCATCAATCCTGCTTCATACTTCGCACAGATGAAAATTATATGACGCCTTTTTTGTTTTTTTGCTAAGGGGCATTGACGTGAGACACAATGATAAATTTCAAGAATCTAGTCAGTTCCATGATACGCTTACCGATGTTGAGGGGTACCATACCTGAAGGTTTCTCGTCACCAAGTTGTGACTTGCTTCAAGAAGGCTATATAGGATAAGTGGCATCGTAGGAGATAGCTGATCTACTCCTCTTCTATTTGCACTTACTGACAAATAGATGTTTGACGAATGACGAGCTTAGCTCATCTTCGGGTACCAATCGTACCATTTCGGCGACTTCATTGTCTTGCAATCCATCCCAAGCATACCCTAGCAATTTTTTCGATAACTGGTAAGATCCTCTACTGGCGGTAGAGAGAAGAGAAGGGACGTATAACCTCTAGAACATCCTCAGTCACTCAATTCATAAATCATTTATCTTCCTTGTCACTTTCATGTGTAGATTAAGCGCTCCAAACGGTGAGCACGTCATATTTAAAGGCTGTCTTAGCAGTCCACTGCATTAAAAAAGTGATAAGTCGATGCTCTTAACATACTCTTTTTTATCTTTGAAAAATGTTCTTTTCTGCACTTAAGAAATCACAGCTTTGTTTCTGCGCCAAAATCGCTACTGCTTCTTACTAGAGGTGATTTTGTGCCTTTTCAAAGCTCCTGTGCGTGACAGTAACTATCCTAATTTTCATACAATATATGACTTCTAGCATTATGGCAAAACCATATATACGATCATATCTTGAAGCCAAATCCAGGACAAGGCAACGTTTCACGCTGTCAAAGGTTTCAAAATTCAGTTTAAGCTTAATCTTCGGTTTTGACATGTCTCATCAAAAGATTCGCGTATATCATATCCATACTTGAATGTCTTCGCGCTCTGCCGACTATTTAAGCAGTTGCGCGTCGCAGTTATTGCACGACACATTCGAATCGATCAGAGCTATCCGCAGCTTCATCAAGCCGGAACGCGTTTGTTGCAAACCACCACTCTTACATGAGGACATCGCTTTCGGGGTGAGCACCACTGACTTCGACTTCCGCGGGCCAGAATTGAGCTCAATTTTCCCGGTGGTCAGTTTGAGCTTATTGGGATATTTTGTTTTCCCGCAAGGGGTTCGTCAGATGATCTCGATCTCAACTGAAAACGAAGATAGCATGCAGGCCACAGATAAGTCGAGCCCCCACTGATATAAAATTTACGAGTAATGAGGAGATTATCTTTTCAGTATGGCTGAGTTCAACCGCCTCTGACGCGCTCAAGGGCTATCACTACGTTACCCCATTGAAACTAGCAAAAATTATAATCTGCAATGAATTCTATGTCCATTCCGCTTTCTCGTTAGAAGTAGGGCGGCAAACCCCATATGAAATATATATCTTATGAATGGTCATCAAACGGATGACCTTTCATAAAGATGGTCACCGTCATCGCCTCCGGAAGAGGGTTTGACGCCATTGCAGCTGTAAGAGCACTTGATACGCCTGGTTAAGCGTCGTGGAAATTTGCGATGTGCATCGCTCAAACGAATCTCATGTCAAGATCACCACTATTTTTGAGTGCGATGTTTTAGCTTGGAGACTGCAAGCGCGACGAATATTGTCCTGTTTGGAGCGCGGCTGATTCCATGGTCATTGCAGTTTTTCTTGTTTGGAGGAAGAAATCTCTTCAACCTTTCGTTCCTCAAAACGCTGGACTATCAACATCAGTGAGTTTGAGACGCTGCTGGAAATTCTTTTCTAGTGCGTTCTAATACTTAGTGAACGCATCCAGATAAGCGATTATAGTGTCTAAATGGATAAATTTCAACTATAAACTGACGCTTTGCTCCATTAGCTGTTGAAGCATTACGTTTAATTCAGATGCCACATTTGTTGCGCTGCTGAAAGCTTTGAAAAGCAAGCAGCATTTTAACTCAAATACCGAAAACAAAGCATGCGTCTGCAGCGCAAATTCAAATTTGACGGCTTGCCGTTCCGGTACTTAGTCCCATTACGATTAAAATGTAATCCTTTCTCTAGACAAAGTCCTCAAGTACAGAATGCCGAATGAGGCACATTATACTATTTTTGGGGATCACAAAGAGACATACCGCTTGATACAGGCAATGAACTGGTGACCCAACATGGTTAGGTGGGTTAGCACATATGTGCGCACCTGCAAACGCTTTCACAGTTCAAATCTTCACCGAATGTGGCGGCACCTTCGGTCAGCCTGCCATTTTGCAGAGTGTTAATAGTTTTTCAGTATGAATTTTGTTTATGGTCTTCCATCCGGTACTAGCGGTATTGCGATCCTTTGTGGAACATATAAACAAGCTTACCCGCCCCACTGGTGTCATTGATAGAGCACAACCAAGATGTTCCGTACCAAAGTTGTTTCGCCAATGAGGCTTACCGGTATCTATTGTACAGATTCGCGCTTTACAGCGAAGTTTTGAAAACTGTTTCAGTAGCTTCACATCTGACTAGACATGAAAAGCTCCAGCATCCTGTTGATATATGATCTGACGCAACAGTAATCGCGAGGTAAAGTTTATCAAAGTGCTTGTTCACCGACGCGCCCATGCTGAAGTGATTGATTGAGTTTTCACTGAATAACGCAGCGCTATTCTTACAGACTTCATTCCGTTCTATATAAATGGTTTGGGTAACCTCGAGTGTCTTGGCCACAGCCACGTGGTGGCTCCGGTTCTAGCGATTCGATTCAATATGACTGGTTAATATCAGCTCAGTCACCTCATAGAAAGAACAGTAACTATATCGCTTTAAGTTACAGCGTCATGCGCTTGGTGAGAGCAGGGATGCTTAAAATCCGTAAACTAATGCTAAAATCAGAGAAGGCATAGAAAAATAAGTCTTCTGTTGATATCAGTTAGTCTATCTTTATACGCAGCGTTCCCGACTTTATGGCCATGATCCACCTGATCGCTCGCGGTTGTTGAGATAAAGTTATGACTTCACACTCGTATCGTCCGAAAAAGGCAACACCACGTCGTATCTTTTATTTAGGTTTATAAAAGTCGTGTCAAAATCCCGCTATTACAAGCCAGTCGAATGTAATTTTCTTTAATACAGACAAAGCAGCGTCTTTATTGTCGCTTGTAACGGTTATATCTTCTTTTCGAAAGCATTACGAAGGCGTGTTCCAGAGGATGCATCCGAAACTGACCCATCTCACTTTTTGACACATGTCCAAACTCTGGTAGAGTCGATTGCAGCCACAGCATCGCGAGCTCGTGAGAATCAGTCACAGAAAGTTGAATCCCCTTAGTGCTGATTGATGAGCAATGGATTTCTTTCTTGTGCAATATTTGGAGGGCCGGCGACTACACCGGACTATAACATAGATTTGGTGAAGTGTAAAGGCTATTAAATTTGAATTTCTGATGGGATTTGAGGCAAGACTAACGCCGATCCCCTTCACGACCTAGCGCTTCCTAGGCATATATCCATCTTAGAAAAGAGGCTATCTCGTGTGTCGTTGCAGCCTCAAAAGTGGGGATCAACCTTGTTGTGATCAATTCACTTGTCATAGAGACCAGCGGGGCTGTAAACAACAGGAATTGGACGCTAGAAAACTTAATCTGACACCCGCGTCGTGCTTTGTACTTCAAGCTTCATTTAACGCTCCAAGTGGACGTTCGTTTTGTTGAAGCTGGCATGCAAAGCCATATTACAAGTGCACGGTGCCTTTTCCCCACCAAGTACTTAGTATGAGTACTATACTCTTCTTCACTTACATCCAGCACCCAATGTACATCCGTTTTTGTACATCCGTGTTTGTAGGGCATAGATGGTTCCAACCGCAGCTGTGCTAGCGCAGGTAGTTATCGTGAGGAGGAATGACATGTGTATGAGAGAGTTAGCGCACACGAAACAAGTTACTGACGCACATTTGCTCTCAGTGTCTGCACGTATAGGCGTATAAGATCTCTACCCCAGCACAGCAAGCAACTTCAGACATTTTAAAGCGGAATCACGGCGTGATTAAACAAGAGACGGTATGACTCTTTTGCTTGCATATTAGAAAGTTGGCCCTTCTGAACCAGACTTAGCTTGTTAGTGGCGAGCTGGATGCTGTCGCGACTTCCACGGCAGGGATCAGCATAACTAGTTTCTTTCGAAAAGGGCTTGGAGCTCAAAATTCGTGCAGATGAAAGGCTGAGCGCTTTGAGCAATTTCTCCCTGGTCAAGACTTACTGTTTCTTTTCACGCAGCAGAACAAATATTTGTGTGGGAAAACTTGAGCCCTTTACTAAATATCGCTGTAAAGGCATCAATCGCGATAGGTCTGCTTTTCTGGAGCCTCGCTGAGCCAATTGACCTATTGCAGGAGGGAGGGGACTGTCGTTGTAAATATACTTTAAGAAGCAGACAAGGAAAGTGCGAAGAGTGGATTTAGACGGATTTAGACTTGGAGCGCAGTGATATCTTGTTCAGAAATACTTTGACGCTTTTTGTGTAAGACAAAAGTAGTGTCAACCCCAGGGAGGTCCAAAGTTTATTGGGTTAGTGTGTAACAGGGTAAATGCTGTACCATTATTTACATCAAAATTACAATCTAATAAGATTGTGCAAAATCAAATGCTGTACATTTGTGCGAAACTAACGTTGTGTTTTAATAGGGATGTAATGAATTTAAAATTGTCGACGTATCGATGTTGACAAAATGGCGATTATATGCAATAGATAGACCCGCAGTACACGTGAGCCGCTAGCCATTTTAAGAAGCACAGCCACTTTCAATGAGAAAAAAGGAATGTGAAACACATGATGGGCATTTCGAACACCAATTGACCGAGCACGCAAAAGCACATGATACATTAACGCAGGCCCGGGCCTCCAACAGAAAAGCCGCAATACCCTATTCACGCCCAAAATTGATCCCGATACTTAAATTAATTTAGACCAATGACTTATGATATCATATATGCGCAGAAAAATAAAACTACACTTATTAGACTATACAAGACTGCTGGTTATCCTAAACCTCTACGCAGTGAGGCTGCCGTAGCTCTTTGCCTAGAGAAAGCTAAGCTATGGTCAACGACCTTAAGGTCTTTACAAGAACCAGTACGAGTGTAGCGGATCGCAATTCGCTACCTCCAAGAGTTTTCAAGACCAAAACCAAAGCAGATACACTCTTCCGTTTAAAATGGAAAGTGTGTTTAATAGTTTTAGTTGCGGCAGAGCCGTCAATATCTAAAACCCTAGGTTTTTCTAATTATTAAAGAAATACCTAATTAATACAGTAAAATCTAATTAATATAGTTATATGCATTACTACTAGCAATCCTGCCACGTGGTGGCTTCTTGTTAGGATGTAGCCACACCACTGTGTACTTACACCAACTTGTGTAATCCACACCTATTTCCGGCACACCATCTTGTGCGACCCGCCCTTCCATACAAGGGACGTGTAACCCCTTTACACTCTCAGCTCGGGCAGACCTTACCCAGATTTCTGGCCTTACAGAAATTTCAATGTTCACCAATATTCTCAGCCACTCAAATTCACGCAGATCACACAGTGAATCAAACTCCCTGGAATTATAGCGCAAACAGTGAAAGCAAAAGTTAATAATTTTATCAGACATCACGGAAATCATCTTTCTTGTGTGTTTATCCTCTCAGCGACACAGCAGTAGCCAGCAAACCTCCTAGCGCGCCGTATGGATTCATGAATCATAAATCCCTGATAAAGGCGCTATTACGCTCCAAGTATCTACAAACGATCAATCATCACCCGTGCCTGGTGACCGACAGGCTGTTGAACCGAGTAGCGCTCACAGCGGGACAAAGCGAGATTCAATACTTGGGATACATCTAACCCCACCGATAGCCATTGTGTACACCGTCTTTATGTTAAAATTTGCTTCATCGATATCATTGGCAAACTTGCGCCATCGTTGGTTTTGACAGATAGATCAGCTGAATGAACATTATTCTTAAAGCATTTGCTAAAAGAGCTTGCTGCCGCGCCAAATTCTATGAAGCTCAAACAGGCGCCGTTGCGCTGGGATCCCGATGTTTGTAGCCCCGATGGTACTGCATTTGTCTCTCGCCAGACATCAAACACAACCGTTATTTGACGTACCCAATAACCTCTTGCACGTTAAAAATTGTTTTTTGAAACGAGTGGATACTTTCGAAATGTTGTTTGACATCCTTTCAAGAGAATGGGAGGCGGAAAAAATTGCTGCTCGTTCTCTTGAAACGTTGTCATACAAAATTTATCGCGGCTGCCTGAAATTTGCATTTTTTGCGCAAGACGTTCCTTAATCATCTTCTTTTAACAATTGGCTTTTTCGCACTTTGTTCGACCAGTCCCCATTCCGAAAATGAGACATACGTACGGACTAGCAAAACTATACAGGCGTACGCATATTCCACACTTAATCCGTAAAATAAGCAAAAACCCAGTTTTTGCCTCCAAAAACGAAGGTATTTCCTGATCTGATACCTCTTATCTAAATAGAGCAAGAAGGAATCCTTCTCAAGAATCTCAAAATCGAAAGGCTACTCTTGATTGTGTTGGGAAGATGTCACAGTATTTCTCAAACCGTAAAATTTACGCTTTCAAATTAGATGAAATCTAAAATTGCTTAAGACATCAATTTAATGGTATGAAGTAGTCGCAAATGACTTTGCAAGTCACGGGCTTAGGTAAAGCCATGACAATTCGGGTCTGTAAAAAATCAAAGAATCTTAGCGAGCAAATATATCATTAAGATGAGCTTGATAATTCTATGCTAAATATATTCTCTCTATTCTACTGTATACGATCTCCAACACACTTGACCTATACAAGCCTTTATTTAATTACAAGTCGAACTCAAGCCGGACTTGGGCCAGACTTTGTGTATTTCAAAGCGACAGAAAAATCGCTACGATTTCTAATAAGGGTATGAGTAAACTCCTCGCTAATTTCCTGCTTCAATCATTTTTTGTCTACTCCTGCCACCAAACTACACAGAACCAAAGTGCAAATGCCGAGCCCTGCCTAGGCATACTGTCTTACACGTTTATTACTGCATCATGCGACGTTAAAGGAACTGCAACACTAGCAAGCTAAACACACCTATAGTGTACACACCATTGCTTCTATGATTTTTTGATGCACACCTCCACGTTTCTCCTTCTTGCTTACTTTAGGCGGCGGAGATCGTTCATCGTAATATCACAATACACATGTGCGAGACAACCGCAGAAGCATGAACATCGTCTAGCACGTTTGGCCTATCCCACTCAGCTCAGAACATAGTCATGATTCATTTTATAAAATTGTAGCCATCTCAATCGCTGCAAAAACATTAACTTCTCGGCGGCTTCCTTGCTAATAAGAAATGGCAATGCCCTGAATATTGGCACTGAGTCAGGAAACCTACTTCAAGACCATTTTTCTTAATATTTCAAACCTCTCCTTAGATAGGCACTAAAGCATTTTGTAGGCGGTATTATCTCTGAACATAACGTATGTATCCATGACGAAGAAGTAGCGTAATTCAATATGTTTGATACGTAGGTGATGAGTTGGTTTCTAGCAGATGCGCTATTGGTCTAATTCGCTTCAAAAATGACTGACATATCCCCAGCTCGCTCAGCATCTGCACAAAAAGTAAACTACGCTTGTTGTGCGTGCGCATCGTGTTTGTTTCAGCCGTTGCCTACGCCAAATCGCGCGATTCTTCAAGAGATCGCAGTATGAGATTATTTACTAATCACGATCGTAGACATTCGGGAGTACACATTAACTGCGTTGTCCAAATCCGTACAATACACGAAGCATGACGACTAACGCCGCTTGAAAGTTCACAATACAATCCAGTGTTGCCTTTAAGTCGCAAATATATTGTCACACTAATTCTTTAAAATTGGTTAAAATGATGATTGATGTTCCGAGCAGCGCATGCCAAATACGGGCACATGCCAATCAGGTCATCGGCGACCGACTGCATGCCAAACAACCACTGCTCATTGATCCGGTTTCTTCCGCCAAATTGGAATGTAAGGTATCTGATAGAAATTTTGCCTGTGACTCCTAGAGTGAATATAGTGTCATAGGAAACCGCTATGACTTTGTCACCGCTTGTTGCCTAAAGGAAAACAAATTTATATACTCTTATTCATTTTCGGATCCTATCCGGTGAATAACGAGTTTTATTTTATGTCTTCTTGACCCAAACGCATTTTTTATGTATTTTATGCTTGAGAAGAAAATTGTGCTTTTGTTCGCGTATATTAAAACAATCTTCACCTCCCATCGAGCTCGTCTAGCTTAAACACACGACTCGAAAGCTTTTGAAGCCCTTCTTTAGTCAAGTACGAGGTCAGATTTGTTGCAGCGGGGCTGCCGTAGCGTTGCGCTTAGAGGAAGCGTAATTTG